>NC_133652.1:172747553-173050237 GCF_009905375.1 Apium graveolens
GCTGGGACACGGCCCTTGGGACTGTGAACGAGGCAAGTCCTGATATTAACCCGGCGGACTATGTCTGCCCTGATGACGAGGCTTTACTACAGAGGTTCCACACCCGAGTGGTTGTCTCGGATCGTATTCCCCAGGACCCGCTTCTTCCTCCTCCCGAGTCGTCTTCCAGGCCTGCCGCAGATGATAGCTCTTCCTCCTCCTGGACGACTGAGACTTCCAGCGAGAGCGGAGGAGATGATGATATGGATGCTGAGGGAACCTCTTCTCCTTAGAGCTTTTCTAGCCCTGCGTGGCTTATTTATTTTATCTTGTCTTTGAGACTTAGCTTATCAGACTTTGTATTATTTATTTGAACCTGTTTTATTTATCGAACTTTATGATTTCATCTCATGCACTTAGTTTACTTGTCTTGTTACTGGAGTTTAAAACATATTTTGAAAACTTTCTGAATTTCACAAATTATTGGGATTCATCCCTTACACAGGCCTTAATAAACCTCAAACTAAAATATGTAAATCCTAAGCAAGCAAAGCTTCAAGGTGCTTTTCAACCTACTTGTCATCTTGACAAGTGAGAATCGTGCTCAACTGCTTTACACATAGTAAATCTTCAGGTTTTGTACATGCCAAGTTCTCGGGACTTCAAAACCATCCATAGTCTCAAGCTTGTAGATTCCTCTACCCTGAACACTCTTGACCTTGTATGGCCCTTCCCAATTTGGGGCAAGCTTCCCTTTTTTCTCTACAACAGAAGTTTCCACCTTCCTCAAGACTAAGTCACCTTGTTTAAAGAACCTTTCTTTAACCCTTAGGTTGTAATAGAACGAAGCCTTTTTATGATATTCCACTATCTTGGCATATGCCTCATCTCACATTTCATCAATTAGATCCAGGGCTAACCTTTGCCCTTCCTCATTTTTCTCAGCATTGAAAGCTTGAATCCTGGGGGAGGAATGCGATATCTCTACAGGAACAACTATTTCTGCCCCATATGCTAACATGAAGGGAGTTGCTCCAGTCGTGACTCTACAGGTAGTCCTATAGGCCCATAGTATTGGGAGTATTTCATCCACCCAGTTATTCCTCGATTTCTCGATCCTCTTCTTCAGTCCATCCAGGATTATTCGATTCGCCACTTCTGCTTTCCCATTGGCTTGTGGGTGAGCCACAGAGGTGAATCGTAATTCAATTTCATTCTCCTCACAATACTTCTTGAATTCCTCATTGTTGAACTGTGTTCCATTGTCAGTGACTAGGATGCGGGGAATTCCATACCGGGACATGATATTTTCCCACAGGAATTGTACAACCTGCTTAGTTGTGACTTTGGCCAAAAGCTTGGCTTCAATCCACTTAGTAAAATAATCAATGGCTACAATCAGGAACTTCCTTTATGTCGTGGCCATGGGGAAAGGACCAAGTATATCCATTCCCCACATAGCAAAGGGGATAGGTGAGTTGATGGAAGTCAGCATCTCGGGGGGGTTATCTAATGACAGGTGCATGCCTCTGACAGCGGTCACACTTCTTCACATACTCTTTGGCATCAGCCATCATTTCTGGCCAATAGAAGCCCAAACGGGTTATCTTATAAGCTAGTGCTCTGCCCCCAAGTTTTGCCCACAGATTCCTTCATGCACTTCTTCAAGAGCCAAGCGTGCCTCATCGGGCCTGAGACATCTTAGGTAAGGAACTACATAAGATCTTTTATACAAAATACCATCTATCAAGGAGTATCTAAATGCTCGAATAGCCAACTTTTGTGCTTCAGTAGCATCATTTGGCAACCAACCGGTTTGAATATGAGTCTTAATGTGATATATCCATGACGTCCCAAGACCTATAGGAGCTACAAGCTTAACATCAATGCTCCGTGTCTTCAGAACACGGAAGTATACACTTCCCAAACTTTCCTCTATCTCAGATGAATCAAACTTTGATAAGGCATCTGCCTTAGCATTTTTCTCCCTTGGAATGTGCTCAATATGGCATTCATCGAATTGGGTCATCACAGCCCTTACTAGGCGGACATACTTAGCCATCGTATCTTCCCTTGCCTCAAACTCTCCTTTTACCTGGGATATGACCAGCTTCGAGTCTCCACAAACTTTTAAGTTCTTGACTCTAAGTGTTCCTGCTAAGCCAAGACCAGCTATCAGAGCTTCATATTTTGTCTCATTGTTTGTGGTCGGGAAGTCTAACTTCATAGCATATTCAATCAAGAACCCATCAGGGCTTTGTAAAACTAACCCTGCTCCACTTGAATTTGTTTTTGATGCCCCACCAAAATAGAGAACCCAATATTCCTTCTCCTTATTATCCTTTTCTTTGTCCCCCTTATCAACTTCCTTGTCTTGAGGTGTGGTATCTTGCTTCCCCCCGACTTCTTGGTTGGGTATGGTACATTCCACCACGAAGTCAGCTAATGCCTGGGCTTTTATTTCCGTTCGTGGCTTATTCTTGATGTCGAATTCTCCTAACTCTATTGCCCACTTGATCAACCTCCCACTAGCCTTGGGACTATGAATGATATTTCTCAGGGGTTGATTTGTTAGCACCTCAATCTTATGAGCCTGGAAGTAAGGACGCAACTTTCTCGAAGCCATTACCAAGGAAAAAGCAAACTTCTCAATAGTTGAATAATTCAACTCAGCTTCATGCAGAATTTTGCTAACATAGTATACGGGTTTCTGGATTTTCAGTTCCTCCTTAACCAATATAGTGCTTAAGGCACTCTCTGAAATGGCCAAGTACAAGTATAAACTTCATTCAAAGCTGGCTTGGCCAACAACGGGGCCTGAGCCATATAATTCTTTAATTCCTCGAATGCCTTCTGGCTTTCTTCACTTCATACAAAATCCTTAACCTTCTTTAAGGACTTGAAGAATGACTAGCACTTGTCTCCAGACTTGGAGATGAATCGTCCTAACGCAACAACCCTTCTAGTGAGCTTTTGAACATCTTTGATAGTTTTTGGTGGTTCTATATTCAGGATTGCCTTTATTTTATCGGGATTGGCCTCAATTCCTCTCTTGGAGACCATCAATCACAAAAACTTTCCAGATCCTACTCTGAAAGCACACTTTGTAGGATTTAACATCATTTTGTGGTACCTCAGGACCTCGAAAGTTTCCCTCAAATGGGTTATATGATCAGTCTTCACTAGACTCTTGACTAACATGTCATAAACTTCCATGGTCTTGCCGATAAGATCCTTAAAAATTTTATTTACCAAACTTTGATAGGTGGCTCCTGCATTCTTGAGACCAAATGCCATAACAAGATAACAATAAACACCAAAGTCAGTGATGAATAATACCTTTGGGATGTCATCCTTGTGCATCTTGATCTGATTGTGTCCACTAAATCCATCCATGAAGCACAACATCTCATTCCCAGCAGTGGCATCTATCAAAGTATCTATCCTTGGCAACGGGAAATAGTCCTTAGGGCAAGCATCATTAAGATCAGTTAAGTCCACACACATCCTCCATTTTCCATTGGCCTTCTTCACCATTACAGTGTGAGCTAACCATTCCGGAAATTGTATCTCCTCAATGAAACCAGCCTCTAAGAGCTTCTCAACCTCTTGTTTTATAGCTTCTTACCTCTCTGGAGCAAAACTCCTTTTCTTTTGATTCACTGTCTTCCAATTCGGATCCACGTTCAGCTTGTGAGTAATTAGTTCTGGGTCTATGCCTGGCATATCAGCTGCTGACCATGCAAACACATCACTATTTTCTTGCAAAAATTTCACCAACTTCCCTCTAAGGGGCTCCAACGAAAGTCACCTTCTCAGGATGCTCGGGGCTAAAGGAACCGGAACCAAGTCTTCTGCTAGCTTCCCTTTTTTCTCATCATTCTCCCGAATATCCAGATCTTCAATAGGCAGAACCTGCCCCCCGTGTGGTGCCCCAAAATCCGGGGTCAAGAATCTCGGAGACCAAGCTATCTAAACTACTACAACCACACAACTTACACCAAAATATATAAATACTCACGCTTCACGACCCCACACTTATCACACATACACACACTTACAGGTTATTGTCTTGGAAACGAACCATTCATAACTAGAGTAATTTCAACCATCAAGTGATAATTATTACAACCCAAAAGTGATTCAGTCTTACCGGGGAGTAACCTTCCAGTAAGGCTGGTCCACCGGCCAAATATACGCTTCTTGTTTATTACCTTACATAAGTCATACTTATAAATAAGCCGAACTAAAAACAACTAAAAACTAATCCAGCTTATTCAAACTACCTGTGGTACAGCACCAAACAATCTACGGAACAACTGGCCATTTCCTACCCGTTTCCTGGCTGTGGTTCTCATGGCAGGCATCTTGATTCACTGTTGTGTTGTGTCAATTTAAGAAAACAAGTGTGAGCTATAATGCCCAGCATAATAAAGTACAGTATGAAAATGACTGTATGATAACCTACGTAAAACATCAAATATGATAAATATGTTTTATTCGAAAATAGTTTTCCCTTAGTGATACACACCTTCTTATGAAAACAGTTCTTTAGGGGATTTTATTATCCTGTGAATACCTTAATAGGAAACCCAACACCTAGGCTTGGGTTACGGTATCGCATCATAATTTCAATTGGAAGAAATTAGGACATTCGTTATAGCCACCGTATACGATGATCAGTCGTAATACGATAATAGTAACCTTTTCTACTAGTAGAAGGACGACACCTTCGTATCCCGGTTATCACCCTTGCCGCATTCGGGCTACGTGTCCCATTTTTCGGTATACACATACTTCACAAGTTCCTGAGTACACAGAGTACCTTCTCCTGCGGTACCTTTGGTAGTCCATCTAGCACACATAGTACCAGAGTCTACCCCTCCCTTGTCCTTTAAAAGAATTCTATCAATATCGAGATTTTGAACCACATCGAAGTTCCGCAAGCATTTTTCTTGTTGATAGAAACAGCTTATCTCACTAAGATATAAGTGTATATATGTATATACGTACTTCCGAGATTTTTTGGAGGAAGTACTAAGGATTTGAGTTGACCGTTGTTAACAGATAATTAAATAAGGGGGAAAAGTTTTTCCTTGAAACTATATTCAAAATATTAAATAAGTCGGGATAATATTCACCGGCGATCTGAAATTATTCGAATGATGTTCCGAAATCAGGAAGTATATTTTAAATCAGGATCTATCATTTTTAAATCAATAATAAACCCTTTTTGAATAATAATAAATTAAATAACAATCGATAAATAAATAAACCTCGAATGAGTTTACTCTCTAAAAGAATATTTAAAATAATATTCCTTAACTAGTTTATGTCTACGTAGTTAATAATCTTTAATGTTTAATCAGCTTTGAAATAAATAATCGTTGGAGTATACTACTCCCATAATAAAGGATTAGGTATATAGTATTTATTATTCGAACCATAAAATATAGTTGAGGTAATATGATCGTTGGGAAATCGCTTTAATAAAAGTTCGAGGTATTTTTAATGTCTCGTACGTGGACGTTAAGTCCCTTTAAAACGTACTATTATGGACTTGTAATCGTCCTATAATATAACCGGAATGAATCCCGGGTTTTTATCTTAAAATCCCGACCGACTCTCGGTCTTATACTCATACGTCACGCTTAAAGCGGAATTAAATATTTTACGATATATACTTATCGTACAACATCGCTACATTATGCGAAAATTCAACAACTACATATCATGGCAAGCATGGTATTTATGCAATGATAGTAAAACAATCGTTTCACAACACAACAGTAAAATGGAGTTGGGTTCATAAACTTGCCTGGGTATCTCGAGGTGGAGGATGCTCTAGGTTCCGCTCGGAATCTATAACCATAAAAACAATTCACTTCGTTAGGTCCCGTTCTAATTTACAGCGACTCGTACTCATATGCTACTTATTATGTACCATCTCAACTTGTATTACCCTTATTATTCCTTTAAGTCATTATTCACATCATGGTCGCTTTATTTTTCTAAGTATCTTAGGTTCATTTTCATTTTCATCTTCGGCTCCGCTTATGGATTTTACGTTTTCTAATCGCGCGGCCTCGGCTCCGATATTTTTATAAAACTGAAAAATCATTATTTTTACTTGAATTTATATGGAAGTTAGGAAACTAAATATTTTATTCTCTGTAAAAATTTCATGATTTATGAACACTTTTAAGTCGACCCTTTATATTTTCAAAGTTCGTATTTCGTAGCAGTTTTTGTCGCGTAAATCACTTTTAGTAAAACGACCACAACTTTTGATCCGTAAATCCGAATCAAGCAATTCAAGCGTCTAAACGATCCTTATAACATTGTATATCATAAAAAAGGGTTAGTTTTCAAGAAACTACAGTTTACATCTCCGGGACGTTCTGTAGAAACTTAAAGTTACGATTTGTTGGTTTTAACGGAATTACGTTTATGATCGGGGTTTCGTTTACGCCCTAACTCTTAACACAACCACCAACAATCATCATTTAATCATCAACACACAAACTCCTCTTAAGAACATCATATTCTTGAGGCAATAACAATCAACCTTAAATCTACTTAACTAAATATCAAGATTTCATCACTACCACTTCTAAAACTAGGTTTATAACTACATACTAAATGGATCTTGAAAATGAATCTTAAATAAAGTTGGGCCAGATATTTTTACCTTTCTTGAAAGCTTGAGATGTGTTCTTGAGGATGGTGGAGTCTTGGAAGTGCTTGGTATGATTTTTGGAACCTAAAACCACCATGGAAATCAAGAAACCAAAGAGGAGTTACTATTCCTACTATTCACTAGTGGCTTTCTTGATTTTATTTCACCCATCAAACTTTGATAAAAAGAAATGAAAGAATTTTCTTACCTTAGTTTGATTTTTAGGAAGCTTGAGAATTAATGGGGTGATTTTATCATGGCTAGAACTTGAGTTTTGATTTTGAATTTTTCCCTTCTTTCTTGAAAAGCCGAATGGAAACAATGAAGGGGTGGGGGGGGTTATGCTTACTTCTCTTGGTTGCTTCTCGGAAATGGGGTGGTGATATCTTTACTTGATTTTTATTCTTCCTACTATAGAATCCTAGGTTTATTCCTTGTTGCGAATCTTGGGGACAAATCCTAGTAGCTTGCTAGCTTACAAGCTAAACTACATGTGTTAGTTTCCTTAGCACACTATTTGGATAGCTTGTTTTATCATCCTATGGTTAGCTCACTATTTGATGAAGTAACCATGGTTACTTTCTTACCATGGTTAGTTAGTGCGTTACGTTTATTTAATCATTTACACGTTCGCTTGGTTGCTTAAGCGTTTTCGTAATACTTACTCGTAAATGGTTCGCGACGTAATTTTTTTCGTATTTATTCCTTATATTTTAAATTATCATACTTGAATATAAATCTGTAGGGTTTTAATCTTGTAATTATATTGTGATTCCCGTAATCCTTGATGAGTCGTAAATACGTTCGTTTTTCAAAGTTCGTTTTCTTCAAAAACTAATAGCGTTTATATACACTCATTTGGAACGTATAATCATAATATCAACTCCGAAACTCCTTTTCTCATGCATTACATATGTGGGCTCAAACATTTTTCTCGTCCGTCAAAGTTACTATTCATTAAACGTTTTACAAGGTCTCAAAAATTCGAGTTATTACACCCCGACTCCATCTGCCCTCAGTGAGGCCACATAACAACTTCTAGCCATTTTTTGATATCCTTTTTCTTCTCCAATCCCATTCCGGGTGGGAAACTTCATTACTGAATGGTAGGAAGAAGGGACTGCCTTAAAGGCATGTATTCCTGTTCTTCCCATTATAGCATTGTAAGTTGAACTAGCCTTCACCACCACAAAGTCCAACATCTGTGTTGCTTGCCTTGGTTCCTGACCTATGGTTGTTGGCAACTTGATTATCCCTTCTACGGGGCACTCTACTCCCGCAAATCCATATATCGGCATATCGGTCGAGGTTAGTTGAGAATCATTATAACCCATCCTTAAAAAGGTGTCATAGAGCAAGATATCCACTGAAGTACCATTTTCTACGAGGACCCTCTTCACCGGGATGTTTCCTATTATTGGTGTTATGACCAGCGGGTCATCATGAGGAAATTTCACACCCTCTAGGTCAGAATCATCAAAAGCCATTGTTACTCCTATCCTGGCCCTCTTCGGGGCTTCTCCAACAATATGCATAACTTCTCTAGTATATGCTTTCCTGGAGTTCCTGGATAATTCAGCAGCAGTTGGTCCTCCAAAGATTGTGTTTATCACAGGCCCTCGGGGTCGTGGTCCTCCAAAGATTGTGTTTATCACAGGCCCTCTAGGCTGGGGATTCCACACCTGATCGTCTTGGTCTCTCCTACGATCTTTAAAGTTCTTTCTCTCATTGTTATTCCTATCTCTTCCTTCCCCAGTGTACTTGTTCAATCTTCCTTTCCGAATGAGGAATTCTATTTCATCTTTCAGTTGTCTACACTCATCGGTGTCATGACCAACATCCTTGTGAAATCTACAATATTTGCTCTTATCTAGCTTGGCAGGGTCTGCCTTCAAGGGTTTAGGCCAATGAATATCTTGATCTTTCTCGATTTCCATCAAGATATGGCTTCTATGAGCATTCAGCTTAGCGTATTCAGCGAACTTCTGCCCAGGTCCTCTCTTCTTAGGGGTTGAATTAGGGGTTTGCTCAGTTCTAGGATGCTTGTCCTTAGCGATATATTCCAGATCAGTTTTTCGCTTCTTACCTCCAGCGGGCTCGTTACTTACTACGGTCTTCCTCATGCCCTCTTCCACCTTAATGTACTTCCCGACCCTATCTTGAGCTGCAACATGTTTTCAGGGGGGCGCTTGGCCAATGACATCTTGAAGAACTCATCTCTAGTTCCTTGTTGCAGTGCTATTATGGCTACCTTGTCATCAAGGTCCGGGACTTTTAAAGCTTCCTTGGTGAAACAGTTCAGGTAGTCTCTCAAGGATTCCTTTGCTCCCTGCACAATGCTCATGAGGGACGCTGAACTTTTCTCATGCACTCTTTCGCTGATGAACTGCTTAATAAAAGCCTGACTTAATTCTCTGAAGGACCCAATAGAGTTCGGGGGAAAATGACTATACCATCTTTGAGCCATACCCGACAGGGTTTGAGGAAAGGCCCGACACTTAATAGCATCATTCACGGGCTGTAACAATAATGCATTGGAGAATGTCCTGACATGATTAGCGGGATCTCCTGTGCCATCATAAGCTTTGATAGTGGGCATCTTGAACTTCCTTCAGATATGAGCATTCATTATCTCTTCAGTGAATGGTGGAGTAGGATCATCAGGATCTCCAAGGGGAAGAAGATTGCTTGGATCAGCTCTTGGGATTACAACCCTTCTTTGTGATGGACCATCCAGGTCTATTATTGGAGGAGGATTTCTCCCCCTAAGTGGTAATGGGGGCCTGCGAACCTGGTGCACCTCCAAGTCGTGCTTCAGCCTTTGAATCTCAGCCTCATGGGCCTTGATTCTCTCCTGCACTTCTTGGGGATTCACCCCTCGGGTGCTCCTAGGATGTTGGTTACCATCAGCCATCGGTTCTTTGCCCGCACATCTTCTTCTTGGGGTCACCTCATCATCTGAAGATTCGGAGTCTCTCTCAGTGTATGGACCAGAAAATTCCTGATCCTCTGGGATAGGGGCCAAACCTTTTATGTAGGGAGGTGTTCGCCCTCGTGCTTCACCCCGTCCAGCATGTCCACTCCCTCCAACCTCGGGGTAAAGGGGCATCCCATTAGGGGGGTTAGTAGTCACAATAGTTGAATACTCATACCCAACGGGTCAAGAATTCACAGGTGTATGTAGCTGCTGAAGTTGGGGATTCGTACCTTGAGGAGCCGGGGGAATCGTCCCTTGACATTGAGGTTCAGTTGCCCCTACTTGGGCTCCTCCTTGGGTGACGACATAGGTTGAATGCGGAGGTACCTCCACGGTTGACGAAATCGTTTGGGTTGTCCCCACGGGTGTTCCTCCTTCAAGAACGCTACTTGTTCTCCGTGTTCTCGCCATGGTTGTTGTTGTGCTGTCCCACAGACAACGCCAAATGTTATGGATCAAAAACTAAGGTAGTATGATTGCTGTATTTATTACTAGAGAACGTGAGCTTCGAGGCTCTATTTGACTGCTCTTGTGTTTCGTGACTCGATTTGACTGATCTTGTGTTTCGTGACTCGATCTGCCTTACAAGATGCCTACGTACCTTGATGTATGTCAAGGATCAAGTCAAAAAATGTAGTTCTGATTTATGGGGTGAGGCCCCTTATATAGATGTTGGAAGTCCTTGAATTGGACTTGGGTTAGAGACTTGGTGATCAAGTCTCAGAATTAGAATGGACTTTGGAGTCGTAAGAAGTAGGAAGCTGATTCCTTATCCCACCAGGTTCCTTGGAGGTCAATCTACCAGGATTTATTTCTCCACTAGGACTCATCTTATCAGCTGACTTATCCCTTATTAATTAATTACGAAATTAATTAATATTCAGGGTTTTGGGCCTTCACAAATAGGCCAAGCTGTTGGCCCAATTCTGATATGATTAATGTAACATTAGTTACGTACCCAAGCCTTATTTTCTTCCTTATCAATATGGATGTACATTCACGTTCTTCCCGGAACGCTATTACAGATGATAACGTCTCTTTACACTATCTTAAACCTTCAGTTCTTGAAAATATTCTTTTCACTAACATGCACCAATAATCTTTTTGTTCTTTTTATTTATTGCAAAGGCTTATTTATCTAGATAAAACCTCGCACAAACTTGCAGTAACATCGTGCTAATTTTACTAAACTTCCGGTTTCTAATAAGTTCTTTACTTCCTCCAAATTCCTACTTGCTTTGATTTCGGATCTGAAAATCTTGTTCGAATTTGACTTAATCTAATTGGAATCAATTTTCATTTAGCTGACCATTAGTCGGTAAAGTTAATTAATAAACTCTTTTAATTGACTAATTAAACCAAGTGATGACTAGCTAAATGAAATTAAAGACCAATCATATAAAGTCTGATTGGTCATAACAACCTTTTTCAAGAACCGAGATCGCAATCATTTGGAATATCAACAGGAATGTCAATAACGTATGAAAGTATAATTTATAGCCTTAAATATAGGGTATCCTGAAAATTTGGGCAGCGCTTCCCCTATATTATGGACTACCAGTCAGACTTAAGCCGGCACATCAATCAACCAAGCCATCCACAAGCATATCGAGCCATTTCCATCCACCAAACTCATCAATTCACCATAATTCGGAATATATCATGCTGATAACCACATATACTACTAACTTAACATAGTATGCATCTTTTAATTGAACTATGGTCATAAACAACAAATTATTAATGTAACCATACTTTTCTCAATCCTTTCAGAATATCACAGGATATCACTAATAAACTTAAAAATTATCTTGTTATTTTTGAAAAACTTTATTTTGCGATTCTTTTAACTTTTCTTTTAAATCCAAGCTTTCTAATTAATGGTTTATATTACTTATGCCTATTCATAAATCCGTCTCAAGAACATCTTTTAATCTTATTTCTTACCATTACTACTAGTGTATAGTTAATCTTAAGAATTATGCCGCATCCTTCAACTAAGCACACCAATCCTCTATCTTTGACGATATACACTTATTTTTATTAATTAATCTGTTTATATTTTAATAACCACACATGGTCTCAATTATCATTATCACAATCTGGTGAAAACTCAATTAGTTTTAGATAATTATTTCTTAAAAGATTTCACAGTCGAATCACCATTTGTTCATTTCCACTTATGTTCCCGTATCGAACTTTCGTCACTGGCTCGGTTATGGGTATTAAATTCACCATACTCATTTACTCAAGTTAGAGAACCTACCAATTCCTTTAAAAACACGTTCGAAATTTGTTCGCAATTAAGATTCCTTCGATCTTGAATCTTCATGACAAATATCTTCCCGCAGTGGATGGATGCTTCACGTATTAGTCATTTGTCTGAGTCATTTTTAAGAATTCCTTAGTCTTCGGTTGTCATCCCGACACCCGTTCGCTTTGCCTGATGCACATAGCTTTACCTTCTTATTTTGCAATTAATTTACTTACTACGGTTAGCTAACTATTCATTTTACGTCAAATTCTCCTGACTTGAAGTGCATCGCGTTTATGCAATCTACCGTACTGATGAAATCCTCGTAATAAGAACAACTGTCTGATTTGATGTTTTTGTAGCGACCACGTTATCAGTGTATCCATTCTTCCTTGCCCGCAGATGTCCACCATTTATCAGCCTGCAATCATATCTATATTCGACATGTAATTCTACCTGCTACACGGGACTATTCCATTTCTTTTAAAATCGTCAAAGAATAGACTCTACGTAAGAGGAGAGTTTGTGTATATGATTTTGATTGAAAAACTGGATAAGGAATAACAATGCAACAAAATAGTTGGGAGAATCTGTAAGTCAATAAATTAAAGGAAGAAGAATGAGTGAGGATTTAGATATGAATGAGACAACCATATTCGTACTCAAGATGGCCAGTCTTTCATACTATATGGCATACAGCACATGACTAGGTCGCGTCCCACCCGACTCTTCGTCATTTCGACAAAGCGTCACACCACAACACTGTGTCTCAATCAGGAAGCAATACTTTGAGAAGAGAAATAATTCGAAAAGAATAAAGTAAATTTTCTTTCATTCTCACCCCATATAATTTATTGATAAAAGAAGCTCATACATATTCAAGAATCAAGAAGAATATATGCTATCGTATTAGAGGAAAGAATGATACTGTTGGTCACCTTCCACGCTTCACTTAAATATCCCTTCAAAGATCATTCGAATAACAGATTCACAATTTAGGTCACATCATAATTTTGGAAGGTTGTCTGGAAATGCCTCCATCTTAAATACTTTAATAATTCGATCATAATCGTGTCCTTATGAAATTTATAATCATTCCTTCCAACTTTATCTATTCCATGTAGAATAACCATCTATCACGTAACGTCTCAACTTCATCGATAGGAATATTATTCCTCTCCGATCATCTAGAAGATTCTTTCATTTCCTTCAATTATCTGCTGTGTTTTTGAATCACGAATCTTGTTAAATTTTAATAATTCATGAACCTGGTAAATAATGTTTTAACATGTTGATTCAATTATTAATATAATTAAACAAAGTTTAAGTTCTTCTTTCACGAGAAAACTTTAAACTTCCCTCGTGATAGTGGGTCTACTTGGTCCTCTGAACTAACGATACTAAGTCTAGATCCATTATTCTTTTAAGTCATTCTCTGTTTATAATAACAAGAACTTAAGTAGTAATTCGACAACCATATTGTGAAACTCATTTTATGCAAAGATCTTCTGAAAGTTTATTAAGGAAAATCTTTTTCAAAAACTCGTTTTAAGATTTCGAAAATCAGACATTTGGTTGTCATTACCATAAAAGTTACCTGCTATTCTTATAATCCGCTAATGAGATAACTAATTAGAGGAATTCTCATATAACGGTCTCTCCACTTTGGTATATCTTTTATTTCTCTTTGGATTCTGTTCGCATTTATTAGTCGACGAAACTTCATTTACCATTGTACACCATTTTATTCGTAACTCTACCCCAACGCTGACATCTGATACTGTCTTTGATATTCTCGTCTTCATCCCTGATGTTATGCTTACAACCAACTAACGCAATTCGATGTTCCATCTGTAGATAAGGTCGCACCTTCTTGCTAGTCTTAATAGTATACCTAATATGGTAAAGCTCATTCCTTGCACAGCGTCCAATAAGTGATAAGAATCTTCTCGCAATGGCGGTGCCTTTGAAATTTGCAACTTTGGCTCTTCATCAGCTTCCATCAACTTGTTGCCTCCAGCGTGGAGCATGTCCTACTACCTAATTCTAAGTTAAATCATACTAAACTAACCTAGCTTTCCTTATACGAAGTCCTCACAAGAATCAATCGTATTTTTCTTTAAAACCAGATAAAAAGTAGGGTAACATACCCCTTCTCCGTCGAGCTGTCGACTCCTTATTATCATAGGTCTGAGAACTCAATATATCTATAGTGTTGCTATATTCGCCTTACCCTTTCCTCAATAATATCCGATCTTGCTAATTCCATATCGGATCTGTTAATCCTAATTCGCACTCAATTCAAACTTAAAATGAGTATGCCTAGGTCTTTCCTATCTTATATGGCCTATCACTCCTATCTTACTCTCACATATTCTTATTTCAGGGACCAATAACATGTTGCTCTGATACCAACTTGTAACAACCCAAATCCGGGGTCAAGATTTGGTGTCACTAAATAATCTTGACATAATATAAAATAATATACAATGACCCCTTAACTCCGGATCGTTTACAGGTTATGGTATGAAACAAGAATCTAACCTTCTAAAATTTACAACAATTGAAATACAAGTTTAAATACCTTTGCACTAATTCCCTTCTCTTATCTTTCTAACATCTTCATCTTCTCGCAGCGGAGATCTTTCTAACTTCTGTTGTATATTTAAAAACTATTCACTTTTATCCGCATTTGTTTCTGAAAGAAATAAGAATTTACAAAGCAAGAGTGAGCCAAAAATGCCCAGCAAGTATATAATTGATTTCCAAGTATCAATATCAAAAGAAATTTTTCGGATAAAATCTTTAAATGATTTATAACATTTCTATTTCTTTGAAGAAGTTGAGCGAATAAACATTAGCCGTTGCCAGCCCTTAACTATAAAACAAAAGTGATGAGTAATTCCCAGATTCATCTCCTGAATCAGGGTTTTGTCCAATTTTATTAGCATAAAACTTTTCGAGAGAGGGTGCCGTTAATGGCGATCGACAATGAATTAGACTGGACACTAGTGTAACGTTCACACTCATACCCTGCTGATCAGTCAGGATATAGTGTAGATCTTACCTACTTGTATAGATCCATTCGGGTACCCAGGCACTATCGCCCAGGGGTCCGGTCCATCCCTAGCCCATAGGGTCTAGCTCAATACCTGGCCCTTATGGTAACCGTCCAGCCCGTAGAAGATTTTGATGTCAAATCATTTTGCATTAATACTGCTAGCGACATCTAGAAACAACTTGAAAAACGTTTATCTCTATTTAATGTCTCAAGAAAGTACAAACTTAGTAAGGATCCATTCAATCTTAAATAAAATGGGATGAAAGTTAGTGACTACTACACCAATATGAGTGGTCTATGGGAAGAAATTGACTCGATGAACGTCCTACCAAGCATTACTGTTATGACAGGGGAGGTGTTGAAAGCTATAGAAAGAATGAAAGAAGAATCAAGACTATTTCAGTTCTTGAAATGGATGATACATGTGAAAGAGATATGTCCTAAGTCTAATCACGTATGAGGATTTAGGAATAACTTTTATGTAATCTGTTTTGATTTCATTGATATTAATAAAAGACTTGTTTTTTTATTACGGGCTCTATCTATTTAAGTGTTTAAATAAGATATACCATAGTTTAGAGTAAAGCTTTTTATGGATTATGATGAGATCATAATAGTGAGACCTAAAAGATGATAACTCTAAACTTAAATAGTTCCTGGTCATAGGATTACTAACTGGTAATTAATAATCCGCAAAGAGTGGTACATACTATGCTTGCTCCCTTCAGGAGGATGTCTGTTCTCATAGGCATTTGTGTGGTGACACTATAGCTAGTATGTAGGTGCATATCAGGGAATAAGTTCACTGAACATGACTCGATAAGTTGAACAACTAATGAAGATTACTCACGTGTCAATAGTTATTCACTAAGTGATAGTTGTACAAGTGTTCTTAGACTTGAGATCGTTAAAGGTATCTTATATATAATGAACTGTGCTTTGCTTTAGTCCTTAGTCTCAAGGACATCCATTAGGTCTATTCTGGGCATAGGGATTTGTGTATAGAGATAGTTAACGTCAATAGAGGATCTACCCCTTCCAGTATAGGAAGAGAATATCCTATGTTATTCTTAGTATGCTAGTTCTAGAATCTCTGCCCAGAGTGTATGAAATTAGAAAGGAGTTTCTAATTTGCATTAATATGAACTTTGCATTATGAATAAGAAATCATATGATTAAATTTGATAGGCTTGACACGAGATCCATGCCTTGTATTTATTCGGGATATTATAAGGGTAGAAGGAATTCATTGTACGGTAACTAGTCACTGACAGGTTCTTGATATTCTAAGCAGTGAATTCATATTATCCGGATAGTCGTGATATGTTGAGAAGCATCACACGATGTAGAATAAATATAATTAATCAGTTAATTATATTTAGTGAATTTTAGTATTCATGTAAATAATTAATAAAAGTTTATTATTATTTATTTCTACTACCGGCATAATATTGAACCTACAGGGTCACACCATAAAAGAATATTTTCTTTGATGAAATAATGAGAGAGAGAATTATTTTCTACATAGTTAAGAAAAAGAAATAATGATTAAAATAGTTTTAATTATTATTAAAGCATTTTATGAAGATAAAATGTGGGGGTTAATATATATAAAGATATATTATAAAACCCTAGGAGAGCCATATAAATAGAATGAGATGGATGGCTCATTCAATTGACACACAATTTTGGTTTTGTGAAAACCCTAGCCTCCATCTTCTTCTTCTCTCTCTCTCTCCCAAAACTCCATTTTTATAAAAGCTCAGTTTTATAAAAAAAAAGGTTCATCGAAGAGGATCGTTCTTGGTGGATACCGGTAGAGTGCTTCACACACTAAGGAGCAACTGCTAGCACTCCAATTTTATAAAGCTTCGATTCACGAGGTATGGTTTTGATTCCTCAGTTTTTCCCTTTTATACGTTTTTCTATATGTGCGGTATATGGTTTTTACGGAATAAATGTTATTTCACGCTTCCGCTCATCCTTAAATTCCTTCATTGGCATCAGAGCTTGGTTCTGAATATAGAGATTCATATAAAAAATTTTAGATTTTTTTATGCATGTATGGATTTATTATGATTTTTGCAAGTTTATTTAGATTTAATTATGAATTAATTCGATATAATTTTTGCATGAGATTTTGACTACTGATCTGGGTTCTACAAGTGTTGGTGATTGTCTGGATATTTTTTTCATAATTTTGTGATGTGTACATTATTTGTTATGAATTTTTTAAAATTGTTTTAATTAAAAATTCATGAAATAATTTTGCATGTGAATAATTATGATTAAAATTTGCACAAGGACCCATGGCTGATTTGGTATTTTTCTGCTACTCCCTGATTTAAGAAATCATATTATTTTGATTTTTATTAATTTATTAATTAACTGTTAATTAATTTATTAATAATAAAATAAAAATAATAATAATATTAATAAAGAGTTATTAATAAGGGAGTAAAGGGAAAGGGGGTTACATCTCCTAATTGTAACAATAGCAAAAGGAAACGGCAGGAGAAGAAGAAACATCAAAACAAAAAAAAACTTGCTGCTGCTGCAACGGTCAGGTGCGGGCGCATGAGACGCACGCGCGGGGGGTGTTGCGCATTCCCGGAATGCGTTACACCCTGTTGCGCATTTCCGGGATGCGTTACACCCTTTAATGGCTTAAAAGGGCTGTAACGCATTACCAGAATGCGTTACAGGGATTGTAACGCAATCCTGTAATGCGTCACAGCCCATCTGTCCTTTTAAAATTTGATTTTTGGGAGTTTCGTAACTCCGTTTTGGGCGTGCAATATATAGTTGGATTCATTTTTCCGAGACGGATCTAATGGAGTGGTCAAATATTTTTTATATAAAAGTTTTTGAACTGTTTATATTCCCGAAAGTGTTTTAAAGCATGTTTTAATTGCTTTTAAATGCTATAATAAATCCATACATCATTATATCAATGTGTGACATGATATTACTTGCATGCTTACTTGTTTATTTATTTTTATATATGAGATATATGCCTGTGTTTACCATGCGATGATAGATTTAGGTGAACTTAAATCAATATAAGGCGTGCTCTAGAAAATCTAGAATATGAATCGTTTCTTTCCTTGACAATAATATAATGAATACAATCATGAGATTCTTGTGTTTATGAAACACGTAATTAAATATGAATTTTCAATTTTGAGAGAAAGGATGATTCTGTCAACAACAGATTTCTATCTGTAAGAAAGGGTTATTAAGTGACGCCTCTTAACAATGATCCACCCGATCTGGGAATCATCTGATTATCGATTATTGATTTGAAATATTTAATTTAAAAGGAAGAATCTCTTTATAATATGATTATGATTGTAACATAATATAATCCCTCTAAAATTAAATAATATCAAGTAGTAATTGGCCAATGACACAACGGGCTTGTGTCGGTCATAGCCTTCCAACATGATAGAAAGTGGTTCTTATTTTTAAATCATTGTCGTTTCATGCTACAGCCAAGGGCTTTGATTTTGAAATAAGAAATACTTGTCTATTACATAGAGATGTGTACATTGAATTAGAATCTAAAGGTCGTTACGTGCTACAGCCGTGGGCCGTTGGAGACTGATTCAATTGTACGAAATGTTGGGTTAGACTTGACTTAGAATATTGAGTTTGTCGTGCTACAGCTGTGACTCAATTATTCAAGAGGCTAAAATTATATTAGAAAATAACATAAGATGTAATTGACAAGAGTTGTCTGCCTATTGAACATCACATGACGTTTCGTGCTACAACCGAGGTTGTGTAATGGAATGTAGGATCCCTATTCCCACTAGCATTATGAATGCCTAATTTTCACTTAGGGGGTGTATAAATTAGATAAACTAGTGGGAGCCACTTATGAATAAAGACCCGATTCATATAGTGTTTTGAAATGAAATTGAATATTTGCTAAGTGTTGTTATGTGTTTATCATTTACATATTTACTATATTCGTTATGTCTTTTGCACTATCACTCCGGAGTATACTAGATGCTCACAAGTTTACTGGTCCTAATTTTGCTGACTGGCTTCGAAACTTGAGAATTTTTCTCAGGGTGGAGAAGCTGGAATATGTGCTTGACTTACCTAAGCGTACTGAACCTGCTAACGATGCACATAATAATAAACATGTTGTGTATCGTAAGTGGATAGATGATGCAAATGTTGCTCAATGCATCATGCTAGCTTCCATGAACATTGAGCTACAGAAGCAGCATGAGCATATGGATGCTCACACTATCCTTATGCATCTACAAGAGTTGTATGATGTGGCAGGGAGGACAGCTCGATATGAGATATCGAAGGAGCTGTTCGGTTGTAGGATGTCTGAGGGATCATCCGTGAATGACCATGTACTTAAGATGATAAATTTGATTGAACGTCTTGGACAACTTGGTTTTGCCATGGATGGGGAGCTGAGCCAAGACTTGGTCTTGCAATCACTTCCGGGTTCGTTTTCGCAGTTTGTTGTGAACTTTCACATGAATAAGCTGGATGTCAGCCTGGCTGAACTCCACAACATGTTGAAGACTGCGGAATCAAATTTTCCCCCTAAGAAGAGTTCTGTTCTTCTAATTGGTGAAGGTTCCAATCCTAAGAAAAGGAAGAGGAACCCTTCCAAGAAGAAGAAAGTAGGTGAAGAAAAGCCGGTTCACCAAAAGCTGAAGACCCCAAGAGCAAAGTTGTTTGATTTCACTGTAACAAGGTGGGGCACTGGAAGAGGAACTGCAAGGTTTACCTTGCAAGGTTGAAGAAGAAGAAGAAGGGGAGTGAGACTACCGCTTCTGATTCAGGTATGTTCATGATAGATATGAATATGTCATTAAGTCAAATTTCTACTTGGGCATTAGATACCGCTTATGGTTCTTATATCTGCAATTCGTTGCAGGGACTAAGGAGAAGTAGGACTCTTGAGGAAGAGGAGGTGATTCTACTGATGGGAAATGGAGCAAGAGTTGCTGCTGAAGATGTAGGATCATTTCATTTACATATGCCTACGGGCAAGACTATTATTTGAAATAATTGTTATTTTGTTTCCTCGATTGTAAGGAATATTGTTTCAATTCCTATGTTGGATTTGGATGGTTTTTCATTTTATTATTAAGAATAATGAATGTTTTATCCTTAGAGATAATATTCTTTATTGACGTGGTATTTTAAATAATGGTCTATATGTATGTGACATAATTTACTTCAGATTGAACAAACTAATAAAAGAAAAGGGATGATGAAAATCTCACTTTCTTTTGGCACTGCAGACTTGGTCATATTAGTGAAAATAGACTGCGGACATTGCATAAGGAAGGGTTACTTGACCCCTTTTGATTTTGAATCATATCCTACATGCGAGTCTTGTCTATTGGGTAAAATGACCAAATCTCCATTTAGTGGACATGGAGAGAGGGCTGCAGATTTGCTAGGATTGGTACACACAGATGTATGTGGACCAATGTCTACGCAAGCCATGGGTGGATTTTCATACTTCATTACTTTCATAGATGATCGATCTAGATTCGGATATGTGTATTTGATGAAACACAAGTCTGAAGCCTTTGAAAAGTTAAAAGAGTATAAGTATGAAGTGGAGAAACAAACCAAAAATGGTATTATAACTCTTCGATCAGATCGAGGTGGTGAATACTTGAATGGAGAGTTTCTGGATTATCTGAAAGAAAAGGGTATAGTCTCCCAGTGGACTCCTCCAGATTGGTATCTGAAAGGAGAAATCGAACTTTGTTAGACATGGTTCGGTCCATGATGAGCTATGCGAATCTTCCAGTATTCCTGTGGGGTTATGCATTGGAAACCTCAGCATATTTACTGAATAAGGTGCCTTCCAAATCTGTCCCTAAAACTCCATATGAGATATGGAAATAAAGGAAACCGAGTCTTAAACATGTTAAGATTTGGGGATGTCCAGCTTATGTCAAGAAAGTTGACCCAGATAAGCTGGAATCTCGATCCGTAAAATGTAGTTTTGTGGGATATCCTAAAGAGACTTTAGGGTATTACTTTTACACCGATCATAGGGTGTTTGTCTCCAGACATGCTACCTTCTTGGAAAAGCAGTTTATCCTTGAAGGAAACAGTGGGAGCAAAATTGAACTTGATGAAGTTCAAGAAGCACAAACTACTACGAATCAAGTGGAAACACATGTTCAGACTGAACAACCTTCTCTGGAACAGCCCATTCGTAGGTCAGGGAGAGTGTCTCGCCAACCTGAGAGGTATTATGGCCTTGTCATTGAGAATGACAATGAGTTGTCAATCATTGATGATGACGACCCTATGACCTATAATGAGGCTATGAGTAGTGTTGACTCAGAGAAATGGCAAAGTGCCATGAAATCCGAAATGGAATCTATGTATACGGTATACAAAAGAAAGATTAGAGCAGATGGCCAGGTGGAGACCTTTAAATCCAGGCTTGTGGCAAAAGGATTCAAACAAAGGCAATGGATTGACTTTGATGAAACCTTTTACCAGTAGCCCTGTTAAAATCAGTTCAGATTTTGCTTGCGATTGCTGCTTACTATGACTATGAGATCTGGCAAATGGCCAGATGGTTTTCTTTCCAAGGGAAATGGAAACCTAGTGTGTAAGCTGCTGCGAACCATATGTGGTTTAAAGCAAGCTTCTCATAGAAGGAACATCCGTTTTGATGAGACAATCAAAGAGTTTGGTTCTATAAAAAAACGTAGATGAACCATGTGTCTATAAAAGGGTTAGTAGGAGCGCGGTAACATTTCTTGTAGTGTATTGAAAGAGAGTTGACACACATAACAACATAGCAGACCCACTCACAAAGCCACTTTCTGAAAGTCACTTTGATCGTCATAAAGACAAGATGGGTATTAGATACCAGCGTGATTGGCTTTAGTACAAGTGGGAGATTGAAAGAGATATGTCCTAAGTCCAATCACGTATGAGGATTTAGGAATAACTTTTATGTAATCTCTTTAGATTTCATTGATATTAATAAAAGACTTGTTTTGTTTTTATTACGGGCTCTATCTATTTAAGTGTTTAAATAAGATATACCATAGTTTAGAGTAAAGCTTTTTATGGATTATGATGAGATCATAATAGTGAGACCTAAAAGATGATAACTCTAAACTTAAATAGTTCCTGGTCATAGGATTACTAACTGGTAATTAATAATCTGCAAAGATTGGTACATACTATGCTTGCTACCTTCAGGAGGATGTCTGTTCTCATAGGCATTTGTGTGGTGACACTATAGCTAGTATGTAGGTGCTTATCAGGGAATAAGTTCACTGAACATGACTCGATAAGTTGAACAACTAATGAAGATTACTCACGTGTCAATAGTTATTCACTAAGTGATAGTTGTACAAGTGTCCTTAAACTTGAGATCATTAAAGGTATCTTATATATAATGAACTGTGCTTTGGTTTAGTCCTTAGTCTCAAGGACATCCATTAGGTCTATTCTGGGCATAGGGATTTGTGTATAGAGATAGTTAACATCAATAGAGGATCTACCCCTTCCAGTATAGGAAGAGAATATCCTATATTATTCTTAGTATGCGAGTTCTAGAATCTCTGGCCAGAGTGTATGAAATTAGAAAGGAGTTTCTAATTTGCATTAATATGAACTTTGCATTATGAATAAGAAATCATATGATTAAATTTGATATGCTTGACACGAGATCCATGCCTTGTATTTATTCGGGATATTATAAGGGTAGAAGGAATTCATTGTACGGTAACTAGTCACTGACAGGTTCTTGATATTCTAAGCAGTGAATTCATATTATCCGGATAGTCGTGATATGTTGAGAAGCATCACTCACGATGTAGAATAAATATAATTAATCAGTTAATTATATTTAGTGATTTTAGTATTCATGTAAATAATTAATAAAAGTTTATTATTATTTATTTCTACTACCGGCATAATATTGAACCTACAGGGTCACACCATAAAAGAATATTTTCTTTGATGAAATAATGAGAGAGAGAATTATTTTCTAAATAGTTAAGAAAAAGAAATAATGATTAAAATAGTTTTAATTATTATTAAAGCATTTTTTGAAGATAAATGTGGGGGTTAATATATATAAAGATATATTATAAAACCCTAGGAGAGCCCTATAAATAGAATGAGATGGATGGCTCATTCAATTGACACACAATTTTGGTTTTGTGAAAACCCTAGCCTTCATCTTCTTCTTCTTCTCTCTCTCTCTCCCAAAACTCCATTTTTATAAAAGCTCAGTTTTATAAAAAAAAAGGGTTCATCGAAGAGGATCGTTCTTGGTGGATACCGGTAGAGTGCTTCACACATTGAGGAGCAACTACTAGCACTCCAATTTTATAAACCTTCGATTCACGAGGTATGGTTTCGATTCCTCAGTTTTTCCCTTTTATACGTTTTTCTATATGTGCGGTATATGGTTTTTACGGAATAAATGTTATTTCACGCTTCCGCTCATCCATAAATTCCTTCAACATGTGGGGCACAAATGAGCCAACTCCTAATGATGTGCCCATTACCATATGTGGAGGAGGCATGCTCAGCAGTGCAACAAGAAGAGTCACAGAAAGAAGTCATGACTTAAGGTGCGATGGGGGATGCAGATGCATTGGCGATGTACAGTAAAGGAGGTGTAAACAAAGTACCCATATGTGGAAAGTGTGGAAGGCGAGGTCATGGAGCTGATAAATGCTGGGAAACAACAGGCTATCCTCAGTGGCATTACAAATACAAGCCTGGATAAAAGCAAGTGATGAAAAAGTGGCAAGGCAACAGGAAAAAAAATGTGCCCATAATGGCAAATAATGCTCAATGAAGTGTGAGCAACGAACTAGCAGTCACGGTCACTGCGCAATAATTGGACCAATTACTTAAATTAATTCCACAAATGGGGACACCCCAGATGAAGGATTCCGAATCGGATGATGAAATACACTATGCTTTCTCAGGAATGGTGAAATGTGGAAGTGAAAAGATGATGAAGACAATGGAATAGATCATTGATTTAGGAGCATCGGATCACATGACGTCTTCTCTAAAGAACCTGGTGATGTGAAGTTAGATCCATCAACTTTCACAATAACATTGCCTACTAGTGCAATAACAGTGATAACTAATGTTGGAGATGTGACACTTCCAAATGGGCTTGAACTTGAAAATGTGCTCCATGTGCCGCAGTTCCAACACAACTTACTCTCCATTCATAAACTAGCAAAGGATGGGAAGTGTGAAGTGATGTTTCAATCTGAAAGATGCTACATAATGGACTCAGTCAACAAAGTAGTAATGGAGATTGGAATATTGAATAAAGGACTATATTATTTATAAAATAAAGCAATGAGTACACGAAGTCTAGTCATGACAAGTCAGAAGCTGAAGAAGGGTATGAACAATAAAGAGAATGGAGATGTAAAGGAGAATGAGTATATCATTTGGCATCAATGACTGGGACACACACCTGCCTCAAAGTTGTAACACATAGAATGAATTAAAAGATGTTTACACCAACAAAAGCAACATGTGTGCATCACGTGTCCTATGGCCAAGATGATTAGGTTTTTCTTTTCCATAAGTGAGTCGCAAGCGTCTGAAGCTTTTGATCTAGTGCATACCGATATTTGGGGGCCATACAAGGTACCCACCAGAGGTAAATACAGATTCTTTTTAACTCTCGTAAATGACTACAGTCGCATGACTTGGGTATATTTGCTTGAAAGAAAAATCTGATTACTTAGAAACCTTTATGAAGTTTGAGGAGTATGTTGTTACCCAATTTAAAGGAAATATAAGATTAATCAGATCTGATAATGCATTGGAGTTTACAGATAAGGCGTGTGCTGAATATTTTTCCAAGAAGGGCATAGTTCACCAAAGGTCATGCCCTTATACGCCACAGCAGAACGCACGTGCAGAACGGAAGCACATGTATGTTTTGGAACTTGCTTGAGCACTTTATTTCCAGTCTGGATTGTCGTTAAACTACTGGGGAGAATGCGTGCTAACGGTAGTCTATATCATTAACAGACTGCCAAGTGCTGCATTAAAATTTCAAGTGCCTTATGAGAAACTGAAGAGTGAAGCAGTGGATTATGATGAGCTGAAGACGTTTGGGTGCTTGGCCATGGTTTACAATTATATTCATGGAGGGGACAAGTTTGCGGCGAGAGGGATACCTTGTGTCTTCATAGGTTATCCTAGTATGACCAAGGGATATCGGGTGCTCAACTTGAAGACAATGCAAATGTTCATCTCACGGAATGTCACATTTCATGAGAGAGTTTTTCCCTTAAATAAAAATGGAGAGAAACCGTACACTCAACCAATGCCAATTCAAATGCCTTCATCCGAAAAATGGGTGTATGAAGATGACATCGAAGTAATCACAGATGAGGAGGAACATGAAACTGAAGTGCTTGAGGAAAACGCAGGTCAGGGGACACTCCTAGTATTGAAGATGAATCTGAACAATAGGAGGTAAGAAAGTCGATGAGGACATCAAAACAACCAGTATGGCTTCAGGATTTTGTTAAACCAAAATCAAATATAGTTGTAAGTGCAACAGCAGTCGCCTCACAACAAATCATCTCAAGCTTCAATTGATTTTTACCTCACGTAATCCCACAAATAGATCCCACATCATTCCATTAAACAACAAAGATCTCACACTAGGTGGATGCAATGAATGTGCAACTTGAAGTTTTGGAAAAAAATTCAGACTTGGGAAGTGACAAATCTGCCACACGATCGGAAGGCCATATGATGTAAGTGTATTTATAAAATGAAATTCAAGGCAAATGGTTACATAGATAAATACAAGGCACGTTTGGTGAATTTGGGGTACAAGCAAACATACGAAATCGACTATGTTGAAACCTTCACACCTGTGGCCAAGTTGGCCACTGTGAAAGCGTTGTTGGCAGTGGTGGCAATGAAAGAATGGCATGTTCGCCAATTGGACGTGTCGAATGCCTTCCTTAATTGGGGGAAACGATTTACATGATGATGCCCCAGGGATATTCAGGTCATGGTAGCATAATTCAACAAGGCCAAGTGGTGACTCGTGAAGGAAATGCACGCCTGGTTTGTAGACTGAAGAAGGCGTTATATGGCCTACGCCAAGCCTCTAAACAGTGGCATCACAATATATTGGTTATTCTGGTGTCAATAGGCTTCAATCACTCGAAAGCAGATTACAGCCTATATTCGAAGGTTGAAGGAAATATTGTTACATTGGTGTTAATCTACGTTGATGACATCCTTATCTCAGGAAACTGCCATGAGTCCATTGCTAAACTTAAAGTGGTGTTATCAAGACACTTTCATATGAAAGACCATGGACCGGTTAGCTACTTTTTGGGGTTGGATATTGATAGGAGCATTGCGGGGTTCTTTGTATCACAAAGAAAATACACATTGGACCTAATCTAGGAATTTGGGATGACAGCAACCACACAACTCAAACTTCCAATGGATACACATGTGCACATAACAGCAGATAAAGGTGAATTGCTGAATGACCCTCAACCGTATCAACGATTACTTGGAAAACTGATCTACCTAACAATCACGAGACATGACCTAGCTTTTCCAGTGCACAATCTTGCACAATATATGCAAAGGCCAACAAGTGTCCACATGCAAGCTGCAAAGAGGATATTGAGGTACCTCTTAACAAACCAATGTCAAGGTATTCTATTAGCTTCATCCTCGGCTGCCCAGCTCAGCGCATACTGTGACAGTGACTGGGCGATTTGCTTGACAACAAGAAAATCGACATCGGGATATTGTGTTTTGTGGGGCACATCACCCATCTCATGAAAAAATGAAAAAACAGTCGGTTATGGCTCGTTCTACCGCAGAAGCGGAGTACCATTCAATGGCTCTCACATGTGAAGTAACATGGCTTTCTTCACTACTTAAGGACATGGGACTAAATAATCTGCCACCCACAGTTATCAGGAGTGACAACCAAACAACGTTGTCCATTAATACTGCCAATTCCATTCTGCATGAAAGAACTAAACACATTGAAATAGATTGTCACTTTATTCGGGACAAGATTGCAGAAGGAAAAGTCATGACTGAGCACGTGCTTTCACATTCTCAATTGGCGGACATAGTGATGAGGAAACAATTGAAGCACAGGTTCATGCATTAGAACCTATGATAGTTGAAGCTGAGAATGTTACTTCTCAGAAAGAAACTGCAGCTCAAAGTTCTGATACTTTGAAGAAGAAATCTGTAAGTTCTGAAGCTGCTAAAGCAACTCCTTCATTGGCAAGGAGATTGAAGAAAATGAAGGCTAGGAGGTATTTGGCTAAGGCTTCATCAAAAGATACTGAAGAAGTTGAGGAAGGGGATCAGGAATCTCTGATCTCAAAAGAACCAGTTATTATTGAAGCCCTTCCAGCTCAAGCCAAAGACACTGCTACTGATACAGTTTTAACACCTCATGTCTCACCTATTAAAGCTACAGATGATGCTAAAGAACACACTGAAAATTCTGAAATAGATATTCATAATTTGAATATACCAAATTTTCTTTATCTGCAAGCTCCATCTATAGAAGCTCAGCAATTTCTAACTCAATTTCCAATTTTAAATATAGAGATACCATCTACATCAACCACACTAGCTCTGGAGATAAATTCTGATGTTCAGAATTTAAATGAAGCTGTTCCTGAATCTCTAGTTGCTTCACACACCGTTGTGTTGTCAGAACAAAATGAGTCTTCCTCAAGTTCTGAAGACAGTGATTCTGCTGAGACTCCAGTTCTTATACTAGGAAATGAAGAATTGGTGAAGAAATTTGTTGAAAAGGAAGCACCTATTCCTTGGGAGGATACTCACAGAGGTTTGGAGTGGAGTAAGAAGTGGAATGACACTGATTTCATTCCAAGTTCTAACATTATGAAAGAGCATATTGCTAAAGCTGATGAGTTGCTCACAAATACTGATTTAAAGACACAACTCAAGATCACTGCTCTATCTACCAAACATCTTCAAGTTCTACATTCTTCTACTCTTGAGAAGGTTGATACACTAAAGGAACATGCTGATAAGCTAGATGTACAACTTAAGCTTGACAAGAACAGATATATCAGACCTACTCTTGAGAAAATTGAAGCCATTGAGAAGATTCAAGAGAAGCAACAGGCCCAAATTGATGAGGTTCTGGCTAACCAAGTTTCTCAGAAAGCTCAATTGGAAGAAATCCCATCTTCAGTTGAACTTCTTCTTTCTCTCTTACTTCCTGATGATGCCAAAAAGGGGGAGAAGGTAGTTAAGTCCAAATGCTCACCTACTGAAATACTGAAGAAAAAGGATGATAAAAGTGATGACCAGGGAAACTTTGATAAGAGTAAAGGTCAAGGAAAAGTTCAAGGAAAATCTTCTACACAGAACAAGTCAAGTTCTGATGCTGTGAATGCTAAAAGACTGAAGTCAAGTTCTGATAAACAAAGTCTAATATCAAGTTCTGATATTCTGATTCTGTCAGGATCTAAAGACTCTCAGAAGTTTTTACAAACTCTGAAGCTAAAGGGGAAGCAGACTACTGTTTATTACAAAAATCCTAAAATTCAGACACTTGATGAGGAGATAGCTAGAAGATTATTTTTGAAACAAAATCCAGGAATGGATTTAGAAACTCTCAAGTGGGAAGAAGCTAGATTTGCTGCTGAGAAGACAAATCTTAAGTCTAAAGGTTCTGATGGAAAGAAATCTCCAAGGCGTAAGGAAAAAGGCATTGTGATCAGGGAAAAGTCAAAATCTGAGATTTCAAAGTCCAAGACTAGATCATAAACTGAGATTGATCCTAAATCAAAAGGAAAAGAAAAGGTTGGTGAACCTTTAAAGATTGAGAAAAAGATAAGCTCTTCCATTCCAATCTATCAAACTACAATGCATGATGATGATTTGATAGAAGATGAAACTGTTCAAATTCTGAAGAAAAGAAAGGTAATTGAAGAATCTAAAACAACCTCTGACACTGCTCAAGTTGTTCAGAATGAAGAACAGTAAGCTACGGAAGAAACATCAAATACTGATCAAGTTAATTTGGAAGAGATAACAATTGCTGATAAGAAGAAGCTGTTATGGAAGAAAGCTACTCCAGTTGAACCAAAATCCAATCTCTTGATGAATCAACTTGCAACATTTGGATTGAGATCCGAGCAACCTAGAGAGAAAGCTGAATTAGGTTCTGATGAAGAGAAGATACAAACAGGAGTAGAAGTTACTCTAAGAGATCCTTTCATGTTGATAGACAAACCATATGAACAAATCAAACAAAAGCACCTTGACAAGGTGTTGTATACGCAAATCATGATAGATGCTAATGATAAGGAAAATCTAAAGGAGAAATTGATTTTATTTCTCTATGATGGATTAACTTACAGACAAGCTGATACTGATGTGCTAAAGAAGTTTTTCAGAGAACTTTAACATATTCACTATCTTCTGGAAGTAAAATCTGATGTTACAAGGAGATTGTCAGAATACATTTTGATTGCTATAAGAGATCTATTCATAATCTCTGGTACAAAGACTTCTCAGTATATACCAATGATTACTGAAGATGATGAAATAGAAATTCCTATGCTGAAGAATTCTGCTAAGGTGGAAGTTATTCTGAAAGGAAAATGCTTATGTTATAATGAAAACTCTTCACATCCTAGAGTTATCAGACTTGGTGATGAACTTGAACGAACATCAATTCAAGCTCTCAGAATAGCCATTTATCAAATTGGTGATAGTAAAGATGAAGAACTGATGCAGGTCAAAGCACAGTTAGTAGAAATTCTGAGAAAAGCTGAAGACAAGCTGGTAAGAGATTTTGTTAAGAATCATTATGGATTCAGATCGATCCGGTAAAGTTGGTAAAACTGAAAGGACTGTAAGTTGTAGTTAATAGTCTTATTAAACTCTTATTGCATTTGAACTTAAATGTTTTTGACATCATCAAATCTATGAACTTGTATATTTTGCACAATTTACAAGTTGGGGGAGATTGTTAGATATATTTGAGATGTCATGTCTAATATGTTTCATGTTTAGTTTTCAGATCTTAACAAATAGGAAATATCAGTACTTACTGGAAGTCAGAACTTAAGGATATCAGGACTTAGATTATCAGAAGATAATATCAGAAGATGGATATCAGAACTTAAGTACTGGAGGACTAACAGTTAAGGAAGGAATCTGATTTACAGGAAAAAAGATCAAGACTAATACAAAAACAAGATATGCATGGAAAGAGTTAGAGGACTGAAAGAATTGTATAAGATATCTGATTGATATATTTTAGGAGACAGAATTATATTCCATATCAATTAGAAGTTATCTTGTAACTGTGTACTATATAAACACATATATAGGTTTACACTATATTTGTTATCATTATCGAGAAGATCATATATTGTAACCTAGCAGCTCTCGTGATATTTGTTCATCACTGGGAGAGAACCGTTCCATTGTAATAAAGTTTATTATATCGAATATATCTGTTTACTGTTACTTATGTTCGAAATCGATTTGATTATATTCTACACTGTATTCAACCCCCTTCTACAGTGTTGTGTGACCTAACATACTATTAAGCAAATACCTGTTTTTCTGGGTTATTTGCGAACCCTGAATCGTGATGTTTTTAAATCAAAATGATTTAAAATCAAAATACTCTACGGACTGAATAGTTATGATAAGGGCCAGGGATGGACTGGACCCTAAGGGTCGGGGATGGACCGGACCATTTGTTTATGAAGGCCAGAAATGGGCCTGGGTACCTCAATATGATATGGGTCTATGTGGTTGGGCATAGGTCCGTACTATATTCTGACTGACCAGCAGAGTATAATACTACGTTGGTTCTAGTGTCTAGTCTAATTTATTGTTGATCACCATTAATGGCTTTCATTCTTTAAAAGTTTCATGATTACAAAACCGAACAAATAATTGATGCAGGAGACAAATTAGAGAATTGTTCGTTGTTCTTTTTCATAAAATTATGATTTATTATTAAAGGCTAATCAAAGCCGGTAATTTATTCGCTTAACTGTTTCAAATAACTAAAAATGTTTATAAAAACATTTAAAGATTGTTTCCAGGAGTTCTTTTGATAATGATACCTGGAAACCAATTATGATAGTTGATGAGCATTTTTTCCCATTCTTGCTTTGTGAATTCTTATTTCTTTCAGTATCAAATGAGGATAAAAGTGAATAGCTCTTAATAGACAATAAAATTGGAGAGACTCCAATTGTAGGAGTTGGAGATGTCAGAGTGATTAAGACGAGGAAGTTATTAAATGGGTAATAAATTTGAGTTATTTGTTATAAATTTTAGAATGATAGATTCTTGTTTCATACCATAACCTGTATTCGATCCAGAATTGAGGGGTTATTTGTATATTTATTTTAATATATAGGTTTATGTTGTTTAAAGTTATTTGGTTACACCCAATCCTAACCCCATATTTGGGGATGTTACATAATATCAATTATTCTCTCAAACCCTAATTCAATCCAAATTTTCTCGAACCCTGATTGTCCTCAAACCCTTGAATCCAACACTCCGTTACTTGAATTCCTTACGCTAATTAAATGTGTTTACAATTTAATGAGAGAGACACTGAGAGTGAGAAAGAGGGGATGGAAGTAAATAGAATGTGTCTAATTTCTCCTGATTTATTTCCCTTCCCGTTTCTGTTATCTGAAATTTTCATTTGCTGTCGTCTCCAAATTTTAGCCGCCCATCCCAATTTTAAGCAGTTCGGCCCAATTTATACATTTCCTTTTCTTCTTATTATATAAATAAAATATTTTTTATTAGGGTAATTAATTTAAAAAAATCAAATTAGAATTATCAAATAAGTTATTTTAGTTTATTTAATTTTTAAAAATTCATATTTATAACAAGATGCCATTATAATAATTATTTTGAATTTTTTTATTTATAAATATCATAATATCTTCGAATTTTTTAATTTGTAAATATCATAATATCTTTATATTTTCACACATTATAATTATTACTATTTAATAAAATTACAAATTTATTAGTCTGTAAAGATCCATAGTTATTACACGGTGTCACTTTTCAAAGATATTCCACATTTTTATTTTTGATAAAAAACAATTTTAGTGATATTAATCAATATTTAGAAATTAAATATAAAAATGTATTCATTTAGTTTATAAAATATAAATAATTTATTTATTTTACAGACAATCACTTTCTGCAAAAACTGCGTAAGTGATTTTATTCAAAACAATTACTCCTAAACATAAATTAAATTTCGAGTTAAAATTAAAAAAATATTATTTAATCATCTACGGGAACAAGGCCTGATGGGTTGCAATAGGGAAGACCTCTATGTCATCACCAGAGATGTATTGAGCTATAACGGCAAGCCTCTATACCTATAGTAACACGAAAATCTGGGTGTTGTGATAGGCCCATAATTTCATACCTATTGTAATATATTGGAAATTTACGTCTGTATTATATCATATTTATAATAAATTATGCGTGTTAATGTGTCATTTATGTGGAATTAACTGTCAAACCCTAATTGCTATGTGATATGTGCATTCTGTGTCATCCCGGTATTTTTAAGATATTTTTCAGATATTTATTTTTACATTCATAGCTTTCATTTCAAAAGTTTTACGACCCGAATCATGATTTTAAAGCGGGTATTTGAAATAAAACAATGGACCTTATTTTTTGTCAAACGGCTTTTACTATCGCATTATTCTGAACATCTAGGTATTTTACAAATTTTCTCATTTCACGGAAAATGACTTTTCCCGGCCCCATTGGGTGTTAAAAAACCCCACAAAAATCACATTTTTATTTTTATAAAATTATAGGAATTTCATTTATACCATTTCTTTATATTTTTGCATTATTCACAATTTTTGGGAAATTTTGGCATATATATTGTATAGATAAAATATTTATAAATTAAATTTTAATACTCAAAAATTATAAAATTAGGGGCTTATTAATTTTAAAAGATGTAGAATTAGGGCCTTAATTTTAATTAGGAGTATTAATTTTACTACTATAAATAGCCTAATTTTTATTTAACTAATTATAATTAATCATTAAAAATATGAAAAATTCACAAAATTCTCTGAAATCGGGTCGGGAAGAACAGGGTGGGGTCATGAATTCAAGCCGTGATTTCTCACTGATTACATCATCAAATCGTGTGATTCAAGTACCCATATCGAAGGTTTTGATATGTTCTTTCTGTTTCTAGCAATAATTTCATGTTTTAATCCGTAGTTTTTGATTTTTGATTTCTAGGGTTTATGTTCGAATTGGGGCTTTTTGATTCTAGGGTTATTATGATGTTTTGATGATTGAAATAGCTTTGTTAGATCATTTACAGTCGATTCATGGTGTTTAATTGCATAAACGATTCCTGGATAGTGATTCACGATTATTAGGGTTTATGTCCAATTTTCTAATCACAACTCCGTAATTTCTATGAATATTTGGTTCTTTAAATGTTAGGGCTTCGATTATATGTGTTCTTAGCTTCAGTTTGCACTATAAAACGTTTGATTTCATGTACGATTATGTAATTTTGATTCTTGGCCGGAGTTGATGTCGGTTGTGATCGGAGATGGAGATTCTGTGATGCTTTTGGTTTGTTTTGGCCAGAGTTATATTGTTCAGTTGATGTGGGATTGAAACCATGTGAAAAATGACCTAAACCAAGTCGTTTTTGGCCTGAAATTGGCCCACCGGAATCTGCTACGGTGGCCGGTATCTGGGAAAATTCCGGTCATGTTCTTCATGACCCGGAATCCAACCCGTTTGACCCGTTTCCAGAACCCGGTTTTGATCTGAAATTGTCAGGAATTGATTTCTGACAGTTGTTTCTGGAAATTATTTTTACTTTTATTTTATTTTAATTATAAAATCAATTTTATTTATTTTATAAATTGATTAATTAATTATTTAATTAATTAATTTATATTATAAATAATTCTAAAATATTTTCTAAAAATCAAATTTAATTATTTTCTTAATTATTTATTATTTATTAATTATTTAAAAATGATTAATTATTTTGATAATTAATCAAATAATTTTCAATAAATCATAATAAATTTATTTTAATCCAAAAATTATAGAAAAATCATTTTCAATTCTGATTTTTCTTAAATAATTATTTTAAAATTATCTTAGGGTTTAAAAATTAGTCTTAATTATTTATATTGAATAATAAATTAAATTATTTGTGTTTAATTGATATTAAATACACCGTTAGTCCGATTCGAGCGAAACGAAAGCCCTTTGACTCAAAAAAATGAAATAATTTCATTGAAAATAATATTAAAACCTAATTTCTTCTAGAAATTAGTTGACCATGTTATTTATTTGATTATAAGCCGAATTGCTTGCCAAGACGAGTCCGATAAATTCCAAAAAATAGGAACAGGTTAGATAATGATCAGTTAAGCGATCAGCGAGTCAATTTTGATTCTAAAAATTATTTTAACTATAAAAATGATTATGTGGCTTATGTGCTTATGTGTATTATGTGGTTAATCGAGTCTTGCTTTTTAATATATAAAGTACGAGTCAATCATAAGCTCATGGGTAGATAATAGGAACGATGTGAAGTCGGTTCAAGATGCAATTAAAGTACGAAATGACTAAACCAGTCTATTTACCTAACAGAAGCTAAGCCAGCAAGGCAGGATGAGTCGGTGATAGACGAATGTGATATAATTGAAGTGAATCACGCAGAAGGCAAGTTTCCCCTATTCTAATTTCAGAATAGTGATATTTCTTCAGATTCTTATCACGCTGGCACTCTTTTGAATCTTATTCATAAACACTGATACACACTTGTTATTCTCTTATTCATATTCATTTCGATTCTTGATTTCTCCTTTTCTTTGAATTCCTTATTCATATTCCAATTGTTATTCACATATATTGATATATTCTGGTGATTAGAATATATCAAAGCATACCGATTGTTTCGGTTGCTACTCTATGGACTGGATAGTGATATTTATGGGGATTAAGTTTACTTAATCCTAAGGATTGGGACATAACCGGATCCTTGAGATGGGCCGTAGTGCCTGGGTGCCCGACTGGATCTATATAGTGGGATATAGATCTGCACTGTATCCTGGCTGATCAACAGGGTATATATGCGAACTTATGTCCAGTTTAGTTCGTTTGTACTCGCCAGCAGTGGCCTTCTTTCTATTCTCGCGGGGTTATATCTTTGCAAATATACCCAGATTATCGATTCATTTAAACTGCTTTAACACTGTTTATATTTTGCGGAATTGTTGAGCAATTTTTGGCTCACCCCTTTTTGTTGTTATTCACCTTATTGTTTTCAGTTAAGAAGGAATATGAAACCCATCAGGACTCGAGTGGTAAAGAAGCGGGTCAAGCCTCGGGATCCTCTCATACCCAAGATGTTGATCCCAATCCAGGAAGAAAGCTTTGAGTTTCCCGAATAGGTGGAGTGTAGATAGTTAGTGTGTGTGTTTGAATAAAAGATGAAATTAGTTTAAAACTGGTTAGACAATAGTTTGTAATAAAGAGAGTTGTAAGATTTTGAATTTGGTTTGTAATAAAGTAGTTAGTGGTTCTTGTTTTCATACTTCAACCTAAAAAGATCCTGGTTAGTGTTAAAGGGGTTTAGATACATTTCTTCATTATTTGTTAATCAGTTTGTACAGGTTTAGTAATTAGCTAGTAACCCTTAGACTTATACCCCGGGTCTGAAGGGCGTTACACCTATTGCAAGATTTTTTAAGGTATTACTAGAAAAAAGCGTGCAAATAGGTCATATGGCTTAGTGATCTCCAATAACTCTTTTGTTCATGGTCCAACTATTCATATTGTTAACTTTGTTAACAACATTCAGACTTGGTACCAACTAGTCAGCTAACATCATAAGAAATCTAGAGAATAAATATTCTTCTTTATGTCAATTCTATTACCTAGCTTAGTACCAATTTTTTTCAATATATTTTCAGAAAAATTAAAGAAATTATCAGTTATCAGCATGTAAAGCATACTAAGAAAATCATTAGTAATAAAATCAAAGCCACTAATTTTTCCAGAAAATACTTTTATGAAAGCATCACATAAAAGATACATTCTCTCATTAAAACCTTCATACCAATATTATCTAAATTATGAGTAGGACCAACATAACCCATATCACTAAACATTTGTACAATTTGAGCATGAGTAGGTTCAACTAACACCTGATTTTCAGAAACCTTAAAGCATGCAGAGACAACATAAGAATTAATAGTATATCTTTAATCATGAAGAGTGAAAGAAAGCACCAAAGTGGTGCTATCATATTCTACAGATGTCAAGATTTATTCAACCACCTAAGAGTAGATGATTTGAGCTTCAAGCATGGCATATAAAAGTCTGCACTTCTTGATGTATTCCATTATTGGCACAATTCAGCGTGCTCGGTACTTGTGTCTATATAGGCCACAAAGTTGTTCTTCTCATAGATGAACCCAGTGCCATACATAATCTTAACATGAGCCATTGTTAGTAGAAAATAAATTTTCAAGAAAAGGGGTTTTTCTACACGAGAGAGGGAGAGAAGAATTCTTTTTTCCTTAGAAAAATTTGAAAGTTTGTAAAAAATAATCGACAAGGTCAAAGCTATTTATACTCTCACAAAATAAATTAAAATAAAAAAAAAATGAATTTCCTAATTGACGCAAAAAGTAACAATGAAAATAAAAGTGAGTTTCCCTTGACTTAAAATATATGAGAATATTGATACATGATTAAACATACGTATCAACTACTGTATCCAATGGTTTAGAATACCCCACTTTAAATAGATAATATTAAGAAATTGTTGGCAGCTAGAAATTGATGAAATTTATCATCGACTACTAAATTAGCCATTGAAATTCAAGATGTTTATTATGACTTTCAACTACTAAAACTAGTCATTGATACAATTAAATTGACTTGTTCAATTTCTAAAGTTTTGAATCTGAAAACAGATTTCAGGTATAACGACTCGTGTATTTTTGAATTATTTAAATATGTAATTGTGGAAGTATTAATGAAATAAAATATGTGTCTTGATTTTGGCAGCAGTGTGTTGATATATACAATTTGTCCATGATTTACTAGTGTAAGGGATTGGAATATGTAGCTAAATATTAAGTTATATTATTCAGTCTTATTTTCAAAGGTGATTTTATTACAGTTTTAAATCCGCAAATATTTGGATGGTCTCTAAAATTAGTTTTACGATTCTATAATTTCAAAAATTATTTTTGGTATTTTACAAAATTTAGATATCAATATTGTATCAATTATTTAACCCTATATGATTTTCTGATTATATTTAATTGTAAAATATGTATTTAATTCCAGAATTCTTCAAAAAAAATTATGAAACTCATATTTATTTAAATTTGGAATATTCCGAGAATTTTAAAATTATTTTGGAAATTTTCAGGATTAATTTCACGCGCTCGTTGTTTCGTTTAATTGATAAAAGCGGGTATAAATTGTGTTTCTGAAATTATCTTAAAATTTCAAAATTTATGTCTTTATAAACTTCGGGATATTTATAATATTATAAGATTATTTTCGTGATTTTCTGAATTTGTTTTAAGTGCAGCTCGGTTCGTTAGTTGTGAAATGCGGGTACAAACTGCGTTTTGAAAATTACTTTACAATTATGAAATTTATGTTATTATTAACTCCAGGATATTTGTAAAATTTTAACACTTGTGTGGAAACATTTCGGTGCTTTTATAATTGCAACTTTGTTCGATAAATTTTATATTATGCGATAAAATTCGGCCTCGGGAGGTTCAAGGACACGTGTTTTGTTTTGGTTAATAGGAGGCTGAGTCGGTTTATTTGTTTTGGAGATAAACATCCCAGCTCTTTGTCTCTCTCTCGTTCGCATATCCCTGGAATCTCTCCTTTCTCTCCTCAAAATCTCTCTCTCGTCTCATTCTTTTCTCTGCTCTGCGTTTCCATCACGGTGCTCTATTCACTCTCCCCTTCCCTGTTTCTCTTCGGTTCCTGTCGCCTATTTCTTTTTCCGGTAATCAGCCGCCGCCCGATTCCGGTGAGGCTTGGTGGCTTCCGTTTGGTTATATATATGTTGTGTGTGTATATATGTGTTCGTGTGTGTGTATGATACTGTGTTTGTGTATGTGAAGTGTGTGTGTTGTGTGCGTGTGTTGGTGTTGGTGTATGTTGTGTGTGCGGCGGTGGTCGTGATTGTTGCCCGTGTTTGCTGACCATGTCCCTGTGCTCCCCTGTTTCTCTGTTGGACTGTGATATTGGGCCTGTTAATTGGGCCTTGCTGTTTGGGCCAGTAATGTTAAGGCTGATTGTGTGGAGTTGGTTTTGATATTTTAATTTGATTTTGCAGGAATTAAATTGATTAAATTTTGTGAAATAAATAATTGCATTCGGGAAATTAATTTCGTAATCGGAGAAATACGTGTTGGAAACCTAAAACTAATTGGGTACCCCCGAATTTTACCGCCGTCGACGATGAGCCTCGGCAAGTCGATGGTGGACCTTGATGATCATTATCTGAGTCCTAATATTTTAAAAGAAATAAATGTAAAAACGCGAATAATAATTAGTTGGTTTAAATCAGTGGTTGGGGTTTGTGGAATTGAAATGTAATTGGATAATTCTTGTGATTGTTGTGTGTATGGGATTGGACGTCGATTGATGTTTCGACGGGTAGTCCGATAAATAAAAGAGATGATGTCCGATTTCCGGGAAATCAAACTACGGAAATACGGGAGCGTATCCGATAATTATCGGGACGTTGAGTGAATATATATACTTATACTTTATACAAACTTGATTGTATGTTATGGTGAATGTTCTGTCCAAAACTCAGTAAACCTAATTTTGTAAAATGACGAGTCTACGTATTTTCCGAAAATGAACATTGAACCGATTTTGAGAACTTGAACCCTAATTATTGTATGTGGTATTATAATATAAATAATTATGAGTCAAAATATGCTATCGTATGGGTAGGTTATAGCGAGGATACGTCAAGCATAACTGGGTATCTAACATAGAGTATTTCGACCCTGTAGGTTCTAGTTGGAAAACTGAAAGTGGACAATGGACTAGAGATAACCTAGTGGTCAGTCGACGAGCTCAGTAGAGTTTCAACAGAAAAACCTGAGTGTCGAAGTCGAATCCAATGGGATCTAGTGGTTGGACGTTAAAGCCTGAGCGACAGACTCGGCTCAGAATTGATCAGTAATAGCTGTAAAGCCCTGTAAGGCAAGTACTTCTGAACTTTTCTTCAAGATATATTACAAATATATTTTCGAACTGTTTCATAACATGTCACTACTATTCAAAATAACCCCTATTTTATATTGCAAGTGATATAAATAATTTACCCTTGAACCCTGATTTTTCTTGATCTTGAGCCGTAAGCCTTATTCTTTGTAAACCATCCTTTGTTGATCATCAGATACCAAATCACACAAATATGATACTACTCCCCAAATGTATAACTACCAAACACCAAACATTAGAACAAAACTGTTTAAAAACACAGAAACTTTTATACTCCGACCATTCTCTATAACATCAAAGAACTATACCTTGAAAAATCATTATTTGTCTAATACCTGATCCTTTTACAGACTTAAAACTGTTTCTTATACATACCTTGATATACCCTTGAGGTATCCATGAGTTTCCTTACGTTCTTATTCAAGTTTTTAACCATCCTTGATTATGATCTTGTTTTTATCGAATTATATTGTTTATTATATTGAACTGCTTTAGAATTGGATAGTTTTTTATATATGTGGACCAGATTCGTGGTCGGATCATATCAATGGTCAAGTTAGGCCAATGTGTGCCTTCGATCCAGTAATTAGAGCAGTGCTGTGTGCTTTTCTCGGGGTTAGTGCGTGACTGATCAGCAGCCTAACCTTGGTTTTAAAACTTAAAATGAATGTCCAATTCTAATGATTGTTTAACAATAAACTTGATTCTTCTGAATCATTCCATTTAAACATTGCTTAACCTCAGTTATCACTGTTATGACTTGCTGAGCTAGTTAGCTCACCCTTGCGATTCTTTTTATATATTTTACAGTTGAAAAGGATATGGATGATAGTGAAGTTCCTCAGTCCAAAGTGCGGGCTAAGGTTCCAGTTTGAGTTGGACCGAGCTAGCAGGAGCTTCATTCGGTAGAGAGATAGCAAGATTGTAAGAATAATTTTATTATCAGTTGGAAGTTAAATTAGTTGGGATTTGGTACATTGTAATAAAAGTTAAGGTTGTGGCTTGTTTTCATACTTTAACCTGTTGCGATCCGTGGTTGTGTAAAGCAGGGTCATTGCAAATAATATTTCTTATACAGGTTTATATATTGTGTATGTGTTGTGGACCCCAAACTTCTGACCCGTGTTTGGAGGGTGCCACAGGTTGGTATCAGAGCTACAGGTTATAGTTCAGTGAAACAAGCCTAGATTGTCGGGATTGAGTAGAGGGTTAGTAATAGGAAATAGAAAGATAAGACGTTGTGAGGTTGAGTGCGATTGTATAGTAGGTCTCCGATGCAGCTCGTGTTGCGATTCAGGATTCTTAACTTGCGACATGATTTCTAGATAATGGTAATGGCAGATCTTGATTTCCCTGTATCATCTGATCATTTGGAAATTTCCGTTCGAGGATCGTTATCTTTTCTCAGATTTGATTTGCACCTTGTTTCTTTATCAGTATTAATGGTATTACCTTCCGTTACGACAGTTGCACCTCTTCAAGCTATTCTACGCTATTCTACCACCTCTTGATATGAGACTACCTATTTAAGAACCTCCATCTATTTATTCTTGTTTTACTGGACATTCGGGTATGAGTGTATCTCTTTAGTTTACCCTACATCCTGTTCTATACCCTCGGTTTAAAACTTGTCCTATAAAGCAACAGTACCTACGAGGATGGATTCGAGAGTTACAGTAAACGGTGAGTACTTGAGACATAAATAAAGGTGATAAGAAGTCTAGAAAGAAGATTCAAGTGTTCTGAAGGATAATTGTTATCAGATTAAAAGAAGCCATTAGTGATTAGGTCACCCATGACTAGCTTGTGTAATGGATTAGATAAGTATTGAAAAGAGAGTTAGAGGAGATTATGGTTCTTGAGCTTTCTTGAAGATAATTAATGGTGTTATGACAATGTGATATATTTATAGTAACAAGGTAATGTGACACCAGCCGATTTGTTGACTATTGGATATCCTGTTCTACTTAACTACTGTAACGATAATGTCAGGAGTATTACCAGTATGGAAGCTTTGATGTGAAGCTACGAATAAGATAACATGCAACGATAATTGAAGTTTTCGTCGATTAAGGAAGGCAAATGGTCATGATAAAGGAAAAAAGGTAGATTGAAGTGAACGGACTTTTAAGTGATTGTTTCTTTAATTTGGTACCTTGTTATAGGTAAGAAGGACAACAACCAACTCATATAGTAAGGACAACCAAGTGTGCGATTTTCAAAATTTTCTTAAACAAACTCTCGAAAGAGATTTTCTTAACAAATTTTCAAAGGATGTTTTAATAAAATAAGTTTTAAACCTTGGTTTTCAAGGTACTACTTGAGTTTCTTGTTTGTTAAAAGACCCGAATTACCTGAAAGGATGTTTGTGTCAGACTTAGTAGTGTTAATTCAGAGAACAAATTAACCCGCGATTATGAATAAGTTGATTATTCCTAACGGTTTCACAAGGTTAATAACAGAATTCGCATACAGAGTGATTATTCATCCAGTTGCAGAGACCATTAAAGTTTAAAGAATTCATTGATTTAAAAGGAGCCTGGGCGTGATTGAAGAAGATTGGGAAGATTTCCAGACATTTTCTAAAAGAAGAATATTATTAACAAAAGGATCGTTATGTCGAATGATTCGTGTTATTATAAATTAAAAAGAGGACACTCGAAGTTATCTGGTGGGAACGCCATTATGATCGAATTGTTAAAATAATATACGTGTAGATACGATGTTACAGACGCAAGACTTAACAAGTAAGAATCTACCACAATGCTTAATTTGCAATGGCATTTCAACGTATTTTCTAAAATTGTTATATGGAACAATGGGAATATGATCGAACAAGCTCGAAAGATGAGTACAAGTGAAATATGGATGGTGACCAATGGTGTCATTCTTGTCTTCAATGTTACCGCGTATATTCCTCTTTAATTTCTAAAAATATGTGAACTTCTTTCCTTAATAAACTCCTTATGATGATATCAAAAAGGAGGATATTGCATTCCTTTCAAATTTAAATTGTTCCCCTCAAGTTTTGCTCTCTGGTTGGGACAAACAGTGTTATGGTGAGACGCTTTGTCGGGATGGCGAAGAGTCGGGTAGGACGCCACCTAATCATGTGTTGTATGCCATATGGTACGAAAGACTGGCCATCTTAAGTACCAATGTGGTTGTCTCATTCATATTCAAATCCTTACTTCTTCTTTCTTTTCAACTCTAATTTTGTTGAATTATGAATCCTTCTAGTTATTTCGTTATACCGTCATTCTTTGCAAAAGTTTTCAAACAAATCAACGTATTATGAACCAAGCGGACAAAGTTCCAGCTACCTCTTATGCACGATAAGGAGACCAGGGCATATGGATTGCAATCACTAGCCCCAGTGAAGGATCCACTAAGAGCCAAGGGAATCTACTCCAATAAGGAATACATCTCCAAGAACAAGAGCTTATAATTTGTCTGTAAAATATGTTATTTAGAATACGAATGTGGTGATGTGAATAATTATTGTGGATACCTTATGCGTTAAATTATTAAAAGATGTGGAAGCAACTTGATTATTTATTTTCCCCCAAGGTATTGTTGATAAGATGATTTATCCCGTTGAATTGATAAGATTATGACTAAAGGACTAGCAAATTTAAGAACGTGTATTTGTTAAATAAGTGAGTACCAATGGTGGAATTGAGATTTCTGGCAATAAGTTGTGAAGAATCAATATTATTTAAGATAAGAGGATTTGACATTATTCTACGGAATGGATTAACTATTTAAGCATGATGCCCAGAAAAACCGTCGTGATGAAGAGATAGTCCTGAAGACGTCAAATGAGAATATGATGAGGTATAAAGGAAGAAGGAGGGTAAAGAATTTATTAATGATGATTACGGTGATCAAAATGTGAGCATTATGGTGATTATGAGATAAATAAAAGTCAGAAGCAAAGTATTTCCTAAAATTGATTTAAGATTTGGACGTTACCAATTAGAGATTGAACATATCGACATATTAAGGATAATTTTCAGAACTAAGTACTGCTGCCATAAAGTTCTAGTGATGTCATTTGAATTAACCAATATACCAATAATATTTAAACTTGATGGACAGAATCTTTAAGGAATATCTGGATGAGTTGTAATCGTGTTACTTAAAGTCAACGGAGGACAATGCAAATCATTTAATGACAATTGGGGAGTCGGAGAAGAAAGAAGTTATATGTAAAGTTTATAAGGTGAAAGTTTTGATGATAGAAAGTATAAATAATTAGTGAGAAGGAGACCAAAGGAGATCTAGTAGAAATTAAAGTTACTATGAATAAAGGAAGGCCAAAAGCACCAACAAAAGTAAGAAGAGTTACCATGGGCTGGTTATTATCGAAAATTTATGCAAGATTTCTTGAAAGTCGAAATATCTTTGACGAAGCTAACCAGGAAAAGCAAGAAGTTATATAAATGGAGAAGGGTAAAGAAAGTTTTGCGGAGCTAAAGTAAAGAATGGTTACAGCACCTGCTTTATTACTTTAAAGATATCAAGGAGATTTGGTAGTTTATAGTGATACTTCTCATAAAGAAATAGGATGTGTGTTGATGCCACAGAATAAAGTTATTGTATATGCATCCAGACAACCAAAACCTTACAAGCAGAAGTATCCTACTTATAATTTGGGACTAGCAATAAAAATATTCGCTTTGAAAGATTAGGAAACATGATATGTATGGAGAAAGGTGTAAGATCTATACGGACCATAAGAGTTTGAAGTATGTATTCACGAGGAAAAGCAAATGTAGTGTCAAGCGATAAAAAAAAGGAGAGAGAACGAAAATAGAAACTGCACCAGAAGAATTATCTATGGAATTTTAGAAATTGGAATTGGAAGTCAAAGTTCATAATCCAAAAGGAGCAAGGATGGATAGTATGACTTGTCAGTCGAAGTTATTAAGGGAAGGATAAGGAGATGTCAAGAGAAGATAATGGATCACGATATTAGCAGTTAGTAGGAGGAAATTTATGCGCCCAGGAGAACGACCACAATATCCCCAGTTTTTTTTCCAGCACTTGGATGCTATAAGTAGAAGGATTAAGAAATGAGATCCCACAGGGAATTCACAATATAAAGTATTTAATTTACTGAAGAAATGCCAAGATATACGGAAATTTAAAGAAAAATAGTGATAACCAGGTATAAGAAAGAAATTTCAAGATGGATTAGGAAGTGTGGACATGTCAAAGGATTAAGGCGAAATATTAGAGGCCTAGTAGATAAGGCAGACCCATGAAGTGGTTTTACAAGAAGCGAATCGTGAAGTGTACCAGTGATGTTAAGGGAGAAAAAGAAATGAAAGTATAAGAGTATGTACTGATTATCGGGAGTTTAACAAAACAACGAATAAGAAGAAGTGAGACCCTATAAAGAATTGATTATTTACGAGACCTAATTCAACAAGTATATTATATCTCGGGGATTAACTGAAGATCCGACCTGAGAACATATCAGAGATTATGATTAAAGTGAGTTAAGAGCATTGCAAGCTCTGGTGATATTATGTGAAATAACAAGTGTATCAGACTATAAGGAATTAAGGAACGTGGTGTATAAGGAGTACTTGGATAAGCAAACTGTATTTATTCATAATATCCTAAGCTATTCAAAGAATAAGAAAGTCTGTGTGGAATGCCCAAGGATTTTCCTCCAAAGATTAGAAGGAAAGCAACTATCCGTTGAGTCTTCAAGTATGAAATTTTGACCGAGGTTAACAAAAGATTCTGAATTAATCCATTAACAACTACTTAAGCAAAACCGTATGGTAACAGATGCCTTATGCCGACAGAAAGGATTGGATGTAATTAACACCACCGAGGAGTTAATAAACGAATTGGAAAGAGTGGAATCTGAAGTTCAAATACTTAAAGGTGATAATACATGAATATATGAGATTACTTTTCAGCCTTAACTGATGGAAAAGTGTAAGAGATGTTTAAATGTTTGGAGACCAAATTGAAAATGAGCACCGCCTATCATCCTTAAACGGAGGGTCAAAGTACGGAAGTGATTCATAAAATATAAGATATGTTGAGAGGTTGAGTTTTCAGGAAACACTGGATGATCATTTATCATCGATGTGAGCTTTGGAATGCCACTTTACCAAACTTTATGTGAACGCAAGTGTAGGTCTTCATTTTTATTGAGATAAAGTAGGAGAAAGAAAGTTGTCAAATTCTAAGTTAATTCAGCACACCAAGAGCGTAACGATATTGATTGAAGCAGCTCGGAGTAGACAAAGAAGGAAGGCGAAATCGTATCGAGAGAGAATATGAGTATAGAAATAGGACCAGTAGTGTTAGTACAAGTTCCACCTTGAAAAAGACTGGATAAGTTTGAGTAGAAGGGACATGTTAAGTCCTAAATTAATGAACCATTCGAGGTATTGATAAATATAGATAGAGTTGTTTATGAGTTGATGTTACCATTACAACAGTATGTACCTATAATGTAGTCTGTGTGTCAGGGTCAAGGCGATAAGTATCTGTTTCGAATGAATTGATTGATTAGGAGCCAATGGGCACTTGTCCAAATTTGTTTTGCATATTATTCTTGATCATTAAAGACGAGTCCTTGGAAATAAGTGTATATCTATAGTGAATATATTTGAAATCCTCGAGTAGAAGAGTCTACCTGGAAACTAGAGTCAGATATGCTTGACGAATATCCTCACTTATTTAGTTAGACCAGATTCTGAGGACAAAATCTTTTTAAGGGGAAGGATATAACGACTCGTATATTTTTGAATTATTTAAATATGTAATTGTGGAAGTATTAATGAAATAAAATATGTTTCTTGATTTTAGCAGCAGTGTGTTGATATAAACTATTTGTCTGTGATTTACTGGTGTAAAGGATTGGAATGTGTAGCTAAAAATTTAGTTATATTGTTCAGTCTTATTTTTAAAGGTGATTTTATTACAGTTTTAAATCCTTAAATATTTGGATGGTCTCTAAAATTAGTTTTACGATTCTATAATTTCAATAATTATTTTTGGGATTTTACAAAATTTAGATATCAATATTGTATCAATTATTTAACCCTGTATGATTTTCTGATTACATTTAATTGTAAAATCTATATTTAATTCCAGAATTCTTCAAAAAAAAAGAATTATGAAACTCATATTTATTTAAGTTTGGAATATTCCGATAATTTTAAAATTATTTTGGAAATTTTCAGGATTAATTTCACGCGCTCGTTGTTTTGTTTAATTGATAAAAGCGGGTAGAAATTGTATTTCAGAAATTATCTTAAAATTTCAAAATTTATGTATTTATAAACTTCGGGATATTTATAATATTATAAGATTATTTTCGTGATTTTCTGAATTTGTTTTAAGTGTAGCTCGGTTCGTTAGTTGTGAAATGCGGGTACAAACTGCGTTTTGAAAATTACTTTAAAATTATGAAATTTATGTTTTTATTAACTCCGGGATATTTGTAAAATTTTAAAACTTGTTTGGAAACATTTTGGTTCATTTATAATTGCAACTTTGTTCGATAAATTTTATATTATGCGATAAAATTCGGCCTCAGGAGGGTCAAAGACACGTGTTTTGTTTTGGTTAATAGGAGGCTGAGTCGGTTTATTTGTTTTGGGGATAAACATCCCAGCTCTTTGTCTCTCTTTCATCCGCATCTCCCTGGAATCTCTCCCTTCTCTCCTTAAAATCTCTCTCTCGTCTCATTCTTTTCTTTGCTCTGCATTTCCATCCCAGTGCTCTGTTCACTCTCCCCTTCCCTATTTCTCTTCGGTTCCTGTCGCATGTTTTTTTTTCCGGTAATCAGCCGCCGCCCGATTTCGGTGAGGCTTGGTGGCTTCCGTTTGGTTATATATATGTTGTGTGTGTATATATGTGTTCGTGTGTGTGTATGATACTGTGTGTGTGCATGTGAAGTGTGTGTGTTAAGTGCGTGTGTTGGTGTATGTTGTGTGTTCGGCGGTGGCCGTGATTGTTGCTCGTGTTTGCTGACCGTGTCCCTGTGCTCCCCTATTTCTCTGTTGGACTGTAATATTGGGCCTGTTAATTGGGCCTTGCTGTTTGGACCAGTAATGTTAAGGCTGATTGTGTGCAATTGGTTTTGATATTTTAATTTGATTTTGCAGGAATTAAATTGATTTAATTTTGTGAAATAAATAATTGCATTCGGGAAATTAATTTCATAATCGGTGAAATACGCGTTGGAAACCTGAAACTAATCGTGTACCCGCGAATTTTACCGCCGTCGACGATGAGCCTCGGCGAGTCGACGGTGGACCGTGATGATCGTTCTCTGAATCCTAATATTTTAAAACAAATAAATGTAAAAATGCGAATAATAATAATTAGTTGGTTTAAATCAGTGGTTGGGGTTTGTGGAATTGAAATGTAATTGGATAATTGTTGCGATTGTTGTGTGTTTGGGATTGGATGTCGATTGATGTTTCGACGGGTAGTCCGTTAAACAAAAGAGATGCTGTCCGGTTTCCGGGAAATCAAACTACGGAAATACCAGAGCGTATCTGATAATTATCGGGATGTTGAGTGAATATATATACTTATACTTTATACAAACTTGATTGTATGTTGTGGTGAATGTTCTGTCCAAAACTCAGTAATCCTAATTTTGTAAAATGACGAGAATACGTATTTTCCGAAAACGAACACTGAACCGATTTCGAGAACGTGAACCCTAATTGTTGTATGTGGTATTATAATATAAATAATTATGAGTCGAAATATGCTATCGTATGGGTAGGTTATAGCGAGGATACGGCAAGCATAACTGGGTATCTAACATAGAATATTTCGACCCTGTAGGTTCTAGTCGAAAAACCGAAAGTGGACAATGGACTAGAGATAACCTAGTGGTCAGTCGACGAGCTCAGTAGAGTTTCAACAGAAAAACCTGAGTGTCGAAGTCGAATCCAATGTGATCTAGTGGTTGGATGTTAAAGCCTGAGCGATAGACTCAGATCAGAATTGATCAGTAATAGTTATAAAGCCCTGTAAGGCAAGTACTTCTGAACTTTTCTTCAAGATATATTGCAAATATATTTTTGAACTGTTTCATAACATGTCGCTACTAGTCAAAATAACCCCTGTTTTATATTGCAAGTGCTATAAACAATTTACCCCTGAACCTTGATTTTTCTTGATCTTGATCTTGAGCCGTAAGCCTTATTCTTTGTAAACCATCCTTTGTTGATCATCAGATACCAAATCACACAAATATGATACTATTCCCCAAATGTATAACTACCAAACACCAAACATTGGAACAAAACTATTTAAAAACACAGAAACTTTTATACTTTGACCATTCTTTATAACATCAAAGAACTATACCTTGAAAAATCATTATCTGTCTAATACCTGATCCTTTTACAGACTGAAAACTGTTTATTATACATACCTTGATATACCTTGAGGTATCCATTAGTTTCCTTACGTTCTTATTTAAGTGTTTAACCATCATTGATTATGATCTCGTTTTTATCGAATTATATTGTTTATCATATTGAACTGCTTTAGAATTGTATAGTTTTTTTATATATGTGGACCAGATTCGTGGTCAGACCATATCAATGGTCAAGTTAGGCCAATGTGTGCCTTGGATCCAGTAATTAGAGCAGTGCTGTGTGCTTTGCTCAGGGTTAGTGCGTGACTGATCAGCAGCCTAACCTTGGTTTTAAAACTTAAAATGAATATCGAATTCTAACAATTGTTTAACAATAAACTTGATTCTTCTGAATCATTCCATTTGAACATTGCTTAACCTCAGTTATCACTGTTATGACTTGCTGAGCTAGTTAGCTCACCCTTACGATTCTTTTTATATATTTTTTACAGTTGAAAAGGATATGGATGATAGTGAAGTTCCTCAGTCCAAAGTGCGGGCTAAGGTTCCAGTTTCCAGTAATTAGAGCAGTTTTGTGTACTTTGCTCGGGGTTAGTGCGTGACTGATCAGCAGCCTAACCTTGGTTTTAAAACTTAAAATGAATATCCAATTCTAACGATTGTTTACCAATAAACGTGATTCTTCTGAATCATTCCATTTGGACATTGATTAACCTCAGTTATCACTGTTATGACTTGCTGAGCTAGTTAGCTCACCCTTACGATTCTTTTTATATATTTTATAGTTGAAAGTGATATGGATGATAGTGAAGTTCCTCAGTCCAAAGTGCGGGCTAAGGTTCCAGTTTGAGTTGGATCAAGCTAGCAGGAGCTTCATTCGGTAGAGAGATAGTATGATTGTAAGAATAATTTTATTATCAGTTGTAAGTTAAATTAGTTGGGATTTGGTACGTTGTAATAATGTTAAGGTTGTGGCTTATTTTCATACTTTAACCTGTTGTGATCCGTGGTTGTGTAAAGCAGGGTCATTGCAAATAATATTTCTTATACAGGTTTGTTAGGAATATATGTGCATTAGTTTGATGATATGTTTAACAAAACACTTAAGTAGAAATTCAGTGTCTGTAGCCTCAACGGATAAGACCACTTTGGCTATCCGTTGATGGTGTAGCTTTACTTAGAAATAAGTCTAGTATTGTAGCATATTTCAGTCTCTGTATTTAAGATGTAATTCTTAGAAGTTGAGAGAAACTATGAGTCATGTTGACTACTAGAAGATATGCAGATAGGAAGGCCAATTGTAAATATTTCATGCCTTGTAATTTTGTATAAATGAAGTGGTATCAACGGATGACTTAAAGACCTTCAACGGATGAGAAGCTAAGCTTCAACGGATGTCTCTAAAGCTTCAACGGATAACATCCTTCAACGGATGAGTGCATCAACGGATGAAAGCTTCAACGGATATTCTGTTGATTAACCGTTGATAAGTGGTAGTTGTACCTACAAACAGAGGCACGTGGGTGAACAGAGATAATTGAAATGTGGCAGCCTAATTTCAGGAACATCAGAAAAAGCAGCCGTTCTACTCTAGTATAAAGAGACATTAAGTCAACAAAGTACTGGAGTGAACTGGAGAAGAAACAAGTGGAGATCTTACTTTATTATTTTATATATCCCTGTCTTCACTTGTAAACTTGGTAATATATAAACCAAGTAGTAGCTAGTAATTAGATAAGAATTTTTCCAGAGCTGTTTAGAAAAATCTTGAGAGAAAAATTATCTAGTTTGTACTAGGATGCAGCTGTGATCAAATTCTTAGATCACAGAATTTCTGAAATACCATCTCTGGTGGAACAACAAATCCACCATAAAAGTTTTTAAAGGTTTATTGTGTTCATTACATTTGTGTTTGAATATATATCTGTCTGTATCAGCTTAAAGCAATTCACACACTTGTTCATCTTGAACACACAGTCTTTATAAACTGCTCAAAACTTGAAAAAGTTTTGAGATTTACATTCAACCCCCTTCTGTAAATCTCATTGTTAGTTCTCTAGAAATAACAATTGGTATCAGAGCAGGCTCTTGACAAACAAAGAGTTTAAAGATCTTGGAATCTAACAAAGATGAGTAAGAAGGATATTGGAGTAAAAATCCCAGTTCTTGACAGAGATAGTTATCACCACTGGAAGGTGAAAATGCACCTTCATCTACTCTCCCAAGATGAAGGTTATGTAAACTGTATTGAGAATGGTCCTCACATTCCCCACAAAGTAGCCACAGTTGCTACGGCCACAATTGCTGTTGGTCAATCCATTCCAAAACCTAGAGCAGAATGGACAATGGAAGACACAGAAGAAGTCCACAAGGATAAGAAGGCTATGAACATTTTGTTTAATGGTCTTGACAAGGATATGTTTGATAATGTGATAAATTGCTCAACTGCCAAAGAGGTTTGGGACACAGTTCAGCTGCTGTGTGAAGGTACAGAACAAGTAAAAGAGAACAAGATGCAGCTTCTCATTCAACAGTATGAGTATTTTCATTTTGAAGAAAATGAATCTTTAAATGACACATTTAACAGATTCTAAAAGCTGTTGAATGGATTGAAGCTGTATGGTAGAGTGTACCAGGTGAAGGATTCAAATCTTAAATTCTTAAGATCCTTGCCAAAGGAATGGAAACCCATGACTGTCTCCTTAAGAAACTCTCAGGATTATAAGGACTTCACTCTTGAAAGATTATATGGAATCTTGAAGACTTATGAACTAGAGTTGGAACAGGATGAGGTATTGGAGAAGGGGAGAAAGAAAGGAAGTTCAGTTGCATTGGTAGCTGAAAATGAGAGGGAATGCAGACAAGAAACTGTGAGATCTACATCAAACTCCAAAGATGGTACAAGATATCAGGAATCAAGCAAAGGAAAAGAGCAAGTTGCTGAGAATGAAGACAACTCCAGTCAAGATGACTCTGATAGTATTGATGAGCATCTTGCATTTCTGTCCAGGAGATTTGCAAAGATGAAGTTTAAGAAAAACACAAGAGCCACTAAACCTCATAAGAACATGGTGGACAAATCAAAGTTCAAGTGTTTCAATTGTGGTATAAGTGGACACTTTGCAAGTGAGTGCAGAAAGCCAACTTCTGAAAAGAAGAAATTTGACCAAGTAGATTACAAGAAGAAATATTTTGATCTGCTCAAGCAAAAGGAAAGGGCTTTCATTACTCAAGAAAAAGATTGGGCAGCTGATGGAGAGGAAGAGAATGAAGATGTGGAGTATGTCAACTTAGCTCTCATGGCTGATTCTGAGGAAAATGAAGTTAGTTCATCAAGCAATCAGGTAACAACTCAGGTAATCACTACTGATGTAACACAACTTACTAAAGAAGAGTGCAATGATGCTTTTAATGACATGTCTACTGAATTGTATCATTTGCGTGTGTCTCTTAAATCTCTTGCTAAAGAAAATAGTAGGATTAAAGAGAACAATCTGTTTTTAAGTAATAGAAATGCTATGTTAGAAGATAAGTTGATTGACCTAGAGAAAACCAAGCTGCATTGTATATCTGTTGAGAATGAACTAGCTGAATCTATTAAGAAAGTAGAAATACTTTCTAATCAATTAAAGAGAGAGCAAGAGGTGATTAAAGCCTGGAAAACATCTAGGGATGTTAGTGCTCAAATTGCCAAGGTCCAAGGAATTGAATCATTCTGTGAAACTGCCTGGGATAAAAACAAAAAGAAACTGGAATTAATTGATGGGCTGTCAACGGATGTGGAATCAACGGATGATGAAGGTTATCCGTTGAAGGAAGAAAATGAGCATCCGTTGAAGGTTCCTCAATTAAAACAGGCAGATGTTTCTAATAGTGAAAATCTAAAGAAACTCAACAAAAAGTTTGGTTCAACTTCCAAGAACTTTGTTAAAGAAGAAGCAAGCACATCCAAAGATGTCAGTAAGGTGAATATAGGGCACATGACCTTAGAACAGTTAAATAATAGGCTCAAGATGGTTGAGGATAAAAAGGAAACTAAAAGAAAATCTAACAGAAATGGGAAGGTAGGTGTTAACAAACATAACAATTACACACCTGATAGGTATGCTCCTAGAAAAAGCTGTGTGCATTGTAGTAGTGTTAATCATCTATCTGCTAATTGCAAATCTATTAAGAAAACCCCCATAACTGTACCCTCTTCCATGCCTAACATGTCTGCATCATCTCTACATGCTACGCCTACTATGTCTCAACAGAATCCTTATGCACATTTTGCAAACATGCCATATTTTAACAATCCTTATCTTGCTGCATTTAGTATGCCTCAAATGCCATACAATATGCCTATGTGGAATAACATGTATGCACAATCCATGCCTTATCATATTCCAAATGTGCTAAATGATTCTGTGACTAACCCTACACCTCAACCAACTACATCCAAGACCAAGGTTGACTCAAAGTTACCTAAGTCTAGAGATGCAGGAGGAATGAAGTCTAGGAGAAAGGCTAACAAGAATGGACCCAAGGAAACTTGGGTACAAAAATCAAATTGATTGATTTTATGGTGTGCAGGGAAATAGAAGAAATCTATGGTACTTGGACAGTGGTTGTTCAAGACACATGACAGGAGATTTCTCCCTGCTCACAGAGTTTAAGGAAAGAGCTGGCCCTAGCATAACCTTTGGAGATGACAGCAAAGGGTTTACTATGGGATATGGCTTGATTTCAACAAGGAATGTCATCATTGATGAAGTTGCATTAGTTGATGGTCTCAAACATAACTTACTGAGCATCAGTCAACTATGTGATAAAGGGAATACAGTTTCCTTCAATTCTGAAGCCTGTGTTGTCACTAGTAAGAAAGACAACAAAGTGGTTCTAACTGGAGTTAGAAAAGGAAATGTGTACTTAGCTGACTTCAACTCTGCAAATGCAGAATCTATTACTTGTCTCTTCAGCAAAGCAAGTTCAGTTGAGAGTTGGCTATGGCACAAGAAGCTATCCCATTTGAATTTCAAGTCAATGAATGATCTAGTCAAAAAGGACCTAGTAAGAGGAATTCCTCTTGTTGAATTCTCAAGGGATGGTTTGTGTGATGCTTGTCAGAAAGGCAAACAAAGGAAAGCATCATTCAAAAAGAAGCTTGAAACAACAATTGATGAACCATTACAGCTGCTACATATGGATTTGTTTGGACCAGTCAATGTATTGTCAATTGCAAGAAAAAGATATTGCTTAGTGATTGTAGATGATTTCTCAAAGTTTTCATGGGTCTATTTTCTTGGATCAAAGAATGAAGCAAGTGAAATCATTATCAATCACATCAGGCAAGTCAATAATCATCCTGACCTGAAGGTTAGGAATATCAGGAGTGACAATGGAACTGAGTTCAAGAATTTATCAATGAGGCTGTTCTGTGAAGAAAATGGAATCATGCATGAGTTCTCAGCTCCAAGAACACCTCAGCAAAATGGGGTAGTTGAAAGAAAGAACAGATCTTTAATTGAGGCTGCCAGAACAATGCTTGAAGAATCAAAGTTACCAACATATTTCTGGGCTGAAGCTGTTAATTGTGCCTGTTTCACTCAAAATATCTCTTTGATCAATCAAGCTAAAGGCATGACTCCTTATCAGTTGTTCAAGAGAAGAAAACCAACTCTAAACTTTCTTCATGTCTTTGGATGTAAATGCTTTATACTAAGGAATCAATCTGACCATAAAGGGAAGTTTGATGCAAAGGCTGATGAAGGGATATTTGTTGGTTATTCAGCTGGAAAATCTTATAGGGTCTACAATCTAAGAACCAACATTGTTATGGAATCTGTGCATGTTGTGTTTGATGATAAAAAGATTGATGGACTAACAGATGAGGGACAATATGAGAGACTCAAATTTGACAACATTGAGATATATTGTGATGATAGTGAAGAGGAGACTGATGGAGATAACACTTCAAAAGGGATTCAAAACATGCCCTTGGATAATGCACAAAATACTGCATCCGTTGAAAGTCAGAATTCTGCATCCGTTGATAGAGGCAATGCAGTATCCGTTGAAAGACATGGTGTATCATCCGTTGAAGTACTAAATGAAGCATCCGTTGATCATAGTTTATCAACGGATAATTGATTTACATCATCAGTTGATAGAACTCCAAGTTCCCTGCAAAGGACCAACAACTCAGGGGGAGTTTCAACTAGTCAACACTCTATCTCACATCATGACAATACCGAGGCCACCTCATCTAGAGCACATCTTCCACTTCAAAGGAAATGGACCAAGAATCATCCCTTTGAACTGATCATTGGTGATGCATCATCTAAAGTGCAAACAAGAAGAGCTACTCAAGATGAATGTCTGTATAGTAGTTTTCTATCTCAGGAGGAACCTAAGAAAGTGGAAGAAGCCTTATTGGATCCAGATTGGATATTAGCTATACAGGAAGAGCTAAACCAATTTGAGAGAAACCAAGTTTGGAAGCTGGTACCCAAACCAAAGAACAAGAGTCCTATTGACACAAAATGGGTATTCAGAAACAAGATGGATGAAAATGGCATTATCATAAGGAATAAAGCCAGATTGGTTGCTAAAGGCTATTCTTAGCAAGAGGGAATAGATTTTGATGAGACATATGCTCCTGTTGCAAGACTTGAAGCCATCAGAATTTTTCTAGCCTATGCAGCTCATGCCAATTTCAAAGTCTATCAAATGGATGTCAAGAGTGCATTTCTAAATGGGAAATTAGAGGAAGAAGTCTATGTAAGTCAACCTCCAGGATTTGAAGATCCAAATTTTCCAGACTATGTATATTATCTGTTGAAAGCACTCTATGGACTGAAGCAAGCACCTAGAGCCTGGTATGAAACCTTATCAAAATTTCTTTTGGAGAATCACTTCAATAGAGGTACTGTTGATAAAACTCTCTTCTTTAGGAATGTTAATGGCTCTAGTATACTTGTTCAAATTTATGTAGACGACATAATATTTGGGTCTAAAGATGATAAACTTTGTAAAAAGTTTGCTAAGCTAATGCAAAGTAATTATAAAATGAGCCTTATGGGAGAACTAACCTATTTTCTTGGTTTACAAATTAAACAAGTTAGTAATGGAATTTTCATTAGTCAAACTAAATATATTCATGATCTTTTAAAGAAGTTTGACTTAATGGAATGTTCATCTGCAAAAACTCCCATGGCCACTGCCACCAAACTTGAATTAAATAAGACTGAAAGGTCTGTGGACATTACAAGTTATAGAGGCATGGTTGGTTCACTTTTATATTTAACTGCTAGCAGACCAGATATAATGTTTGCTACATGTCTGTGTGCTAGATTTCAAGCTGATCCTAGAGAGTCTCACTTAATTGCTATCAAAAGGATTTTCAGATATCTCAAGGGTACACCAAATTTAGGTATTTGGTATCCTAGAGAATCTGGCTTTGATCTAATTGGCTATTCAGATGCAGACTATGCAGGTTGCAAAATAGACAGGAAAAGTACAACAGGCTCCTGCCAATTCCTGGGAAACAAGCTTGTATCATGGTTTAGCAAAAAGCAAAATTCAGTCTCTACTTCTACAGCTGAGGCTGAATACATTGCTGCTGGAAGTTGCTGCTCTCAAGTGTTATGGATGAGAAATCAACTCCTTGACTATGGACTTTATGTTGATAGAATTCCTATCTTTTGTGACAACACAAGTGCCATAGCCATAACAGAGAATCCTGTACAGCACTCAAGAACCAAGCACATTGATATCAAGTACCACTTCATTAGGGAGCATGTCATGAATGGTACAGTGGAACTACATTTTGTTCCAAGTGAACAACAAATTGCAGACATATTTACCAAGCCACTTGATGAATCAACATTCACAAGATTAGTAAGTGAGCTAGGTATGCTTAATTACTCTTAAAATTCATGTCCTTATTGCAATTTGAATTGAAGCCTGAAATATATTAGTTGCTAGAACAAATTTGACTTTTAACAAAGTTTATATCATCAACGGATGTTTCCTATCCGTTGAAAGTCAAAATTGCTCTATCAACGGATATTCATTATCCGTTGAAAGACAAATACATTTCTGGAATTTTTATCCGTCAACGGATAAAACTGAAGTACCTTTCAACGGATGACAATTTGCCTTATCCGTTGAAATGTCACATCAGTCGATTCAGGTGTTTCACAGCCGTTGATTCTATTTTCTTAACCGTTGATACTCATACATACATCTGTATGTATTGGTTTTAAAGGTAGTTGTTAGAATACTTACAGTTTATTCTTAAACGGCTGAAATTCACTAACATATACTTATTGATTAATCTTTTACTATTTTTTTTTGAAAGCATATAAGCCCTTCTGATTTTTCATTTTTACTTTACGCTTTCTTAAAATTTCAAGCATTTACCATTTTCTCTCTGCAAAACCTTCAAGTTATTCTCTGCAATTTCTACTCACAACAATGGCACCAGTCGTGAAAATTATGTCTCAATCTGGGTTCATCTATGAGAAGAACAATTTCATAGCTTTGGTAGAAAAGAATGAAGCCCATTCAGACTATCACAAAATGATGGACTTCATCAAAAACTGTAAACTTAGCTATGCAATGCTGGAAGCCCCAACGATTTACTGTGAAGTAGTTGAGGAGATTTGGACAACTGCTGAGTTCAACTCCATAGATATGACTATCTCCTTCACTCTCAAAGGTAAAAATCACTGTATTAACTGTGATGATTTACAAGCATGTTTTAAATTACCTGAGAACAATGCCATGACACCACACACTGATAATGATGTATCCAGCATGTTAGATTCCATAGGTTATTCTCTTAACTCTGCTAGTTTGGGAGTATTAGAAGAAAAGGCCTTAGGAAAGAATGGAGTTTTCTTGGGGATGCCTTTATAAAGGTTTTCTCTGGGAAAATTAGTAATTTTGATGCCATAACTTCATCTCTTGTTAATATGCTCTATATGCTTGTTTCTGATAAGTATTTTAACCTTAGCAACTATGTGATGCTAGAGTTGGGTACTAGATTAGGTAACAAAGCTAATAGACCTAATAACATCTATTATGCTAGATTCTTTATGTTATTGGCTAACCATGTTGCTGAAGGTTTGGTCATAATCAATGAGAATAATAAACTCAAGTGCTGGGCACAAGAGAAAAGAGTTCTTGCAGATTTATTGAGAATGGATCTCAACAGCAGTGTGCCATTGGTATATTTACCAATCATGAATGCACCTCAGGTAGGTGAGGTAATTGCTTCTACAACTCCTACTTCTTCCAACCCCTCTATTTCTTTATCTTCTAGTGTGGCCATGAAATCTGTGACAATGCCCCAACAGATTTCTACCAAGGTCACCAAAACTAAACTTTCAAAATCAAAGACAAAGAAAACCACCTCTGTTATTTCTCAAAAGACAACAGTTGTAACACCAACCATTAACCCTGAGGGGAGTGAACAAGGTGTGAGTGGTGAGGGGAGGGGTGAACATCAAAGAAACCTCCAGGATAAGGAAGGAGAGTTAAGTGCTTCCCAAGCTAGCCAAGCCACAGTTTCTCAAAAAGCTGTGGTGGTTGAAAAGGTATCTAGCACATCCCTAGTTGCATCCTCCCAAAAGGATGTTACTATTGAAAATAGTTCCCAACCAGGAACACAGAACAAACGAGGGAGGGACACTGAAGCCAAACACTCACCAACAAAAGCTTTTATTAGAAGAAAGAAGGCTAGAACCCAATCTTCTACACAGGGTGCACACACTGCACAGATACATCCATCGGTATCTATGCCTTCTCAAACTCAGGTTGATGTGGCTCCAATAAATGTGGAGTCACAGCCCCATTCTCTCACAATAATCACACATCAATCACCAAACACTTCATCACCATCTCTGGATGTGGATATGTTATTCCCATCAATTCCTGATTCTCCCTCTTTACAACTCAGGGAGGAGCCCCACTCAAATACAGGTGATCATCATCTCTTAGATGATTTGTTGGATCACCCGCAAATTCTTTCAGATATAATTGAAGGATCTGTGTCACCACATCTCAAATCAATCTACACAGATTCAACATTTATATCACTTTCAATTTCAACTTCTTTTCCTTCTTCAATGGATATCACTCATCCGTTGACAAGTGGTTGCTCTTCAACGGATAAGCTTAACAGCAGTTATCCGTTGATAACATCAGTTTCACCTTCAACGGATATTCCACATCCGTTGATAGTCTCTCCACACATAACTGAATCAATTCCAAGTGTAGAAGACATGAATACTGTGCAATCACTCTTAGGATTGAGGGAAGGGAATGAAAATTTGAGTGAGAGGCTGGGTTGCTCCCAGGCAAAAGGAGAGATTGAGAGCTCAAAAATGCATGCTATTTCTTCCAGCATGGCAAAAGTAAGTGAGAGGAGTACCACCTTAGTAGGTGAAGGTGAGGGAGTGAGTTGTGTGAGCCAGGGGGAGCCCCTGATGCAAGAAAATAGAGAAAAAGAGAGAAAGGCAGGTACAGTAGATATAAGGGTGGAACCAGCCATTGCTAGTGAGTCAATGATTGTGGATGATGCTGAAAAGGAAAGACAATTTCAGCAACATTACAAAGCTGTAATTGATAACATTTCCTTGGATGCTGACACTTTTACTCATCCTGTGTCAGCCTATCAAATGTTGGCTGCTCAGGGCAATGAGGAGGTAGAAAAAACACTACATCTAGTACACACAACAGAATCTCTTCAAAGGGATAAAGCTGCTATTAACAAGATGCCTTCTACAGCTGGTGAGCCATCTGAGGAATTTGGAGTAAATTCTGATGATGATGACTCTGTTTCTTTTGATGGAAGCATGAACTTAGGGGGAGATGAAGGCCCTAGTTCAATTCCAAATCTACCTGAATGGGCTTTGACAAAGGAGTATAGATCAGGGGAATTCAATGTCTCCTTAGTCAAACAAATCAACACTATTCAACAGGCCATTCAGAACACTTCACATGCAAGTATCAAGGCTATCCTTCAAGCTCACCTGGACTCACTGCATCTCATGAAGTTGCAGCAAGTAAAGCAGAATCTGAGTATGGATGATCTCAGGAAGGATATTGCTGACTTGAAATCCTACAGTTCTGAAAAATTGGATTCAGTCATGCCCTATGGTACATTGCAGGACTTGGTTTTGAGATTGAAAAAGGAATCAGTTACTGAGAAAAGGCTGGCCAAGTTGGAAGACAGAGTTCAAGTTATTGAAGATTCTGTGGCCACCATTCTTCACAACCAACAATCTCAAACCAGTCTCCTAATGCAGTTGGCAAAAGCACAAGGCTTGACCCCTCTCCTTGATGATAACAAAAAGGGGGAGAGTAAAAGGGAAGGGGAAGGAGAGCCATCTACAAAAATCAAAATATCTAAAGTGCTAGTTCCTGCCATCACTACTTCTCCAATCATTCAAATCAAAGGAAAGCCTGATGGAATTGATTTGATTCAGCTAGCAGCAGCTGAAATTCAAGTGAAAGAGCAAAGGAGGAGAATTGATGAAAGGTTGCAACTGTTGTTTGGCTCTACACAAGATAAATCAACATCTGTGAAATATAGCACAAAGATTGAACCAATCAACATGGAGCTCAAGCCAGTAGGGAGACATAAGGATGGAGAAGCTTCTTCCAAAGAACTACAAGCTATAATTCTCAAGCCCAATAAAAGATCCAATAAGGACTCTACAAAGAATCCTTTAAAAGAAGTGGACTTTCCTCCTCCAAAAGCTGATGAGAACAAGCTTTTAGGTAGGAGTATTGCTTATCTCAAAGAGACCATGGATGAGGCTGTAAGGAGAAATAGGGCTATTATCTCTAGAGAGGGAAAGAGCATATGTGTGATGCAAGGACATCCCAAATTCTCAATAGCCAAGAAGGAAGAAGACAAGCAACTAAAGGCTGACAAAAGAGCACAAGCAAAGCTTGAACAATAGCTAAAGTCAAGTCAAGTTGAAGAAGAGAAAGGAATTGAAGTCAGGGGTGAAGACAAGATTGCAAACCTAGATGAGGTTTTTGGGAGTATATTTGGTGAGAGTATGGAAGAAAGAGAGGAATGGCAGAAGGGAAACAGAAGAAAGGCCAAGGCACATAGAATGAGTGAAGATAATACTGAAGTAACCAAATCTATATCTAAACCACTACCTTCCATACCTGAACCTCTTATTGCTAATCCCACTATAAACATCCATGGTGAACCAATCATTCCAAAAGAGGAACCTATTGATTGAGACACCATCAAATTGCCTACCTTTCTAACCACTCTTCCACTACCAAAGAAACAGAAAAGAAAACCCAAATCTACACCTCCCATAACCTCTAAGAAATTCACTCAAAAACAAAAGCCTAAGCCTAAGCCATCCATTTCTAAAGATGATTATGTTCACATCTGTGACATAAAAGAAATTTCAGACATTGAACTCTATCTGGATGAGCTGGAGGATGTAAGAGGAATAGCTGCTTATAGACAACTACCAGAGAGATTAGTGTTCAGATACAAAGGAGCTGGGGAAAGAACATGGCCTCTCCACAGGATTCTGAATGAAGGCTACTCTACCTTGACTAGAGTCTTTTCAGCTGTACAAAAGGATTCTGGCTTTACCAGAACTGCCAAGACTGAAATTCTCAACAAGATTGCCAATATAAGGAAAACTTGGAGGGAGCCCAATGCTTTACCCAGAACTTTACTCATTCAAGAAAGGGGAATTACAATTCACAAATCACCTCATTGGTTGATGGAATTTAGAGATGATAAAGGAGTTAGAAGATTTTTCAGACTTGAAGACCAACTCAAGATTGCCAGCAATGAAACTCTCAAGGAAATGCAATCTAAGTTGGATATCAGTGTTGAAGATGAAGCTGAATTCTTCAGACAACTCCAACTCCAAATTGAGGAAAATGACAAAGGGCTAGGAAAGAAAACCAGGGAACAAAGAAGAAAAAGATGATTTGCTCAGGCTAAAGGAGTATCCTTGGAAATACTGTAAATCTTCAATTTCCTCCTAGTACATACATTTTTGCAGCATTTTCAAATTTCTACTTAGTTTCAATTCATATATCTGTTAAGTGTTTTGTTATCATCAAGTTAACCCTGAATTTATACCTACAATTCTTATAGACATAAATAGGGGGAGATTGTTAGGAATATATGTGCATTAGTTTGATGATATGTTTAACAAAACACTTAAGTAGAAATTCAGTGTCTGTAGCCTCAACGGATAAGACCACTTTGGCTATCCGTTGATGGTGTAGCTTTACTTAGAAATAAGTCTAGTATTGTAGCATATTTCAGTCTCTGTATTTAAGATGTAATTCTTAGAAGTTAAGAGAAACTATGAGTCATGTTGACTACTAGAAGATATGCAGATAGGAAGGCCAATTGTAAATATTTCATGCCTTGTAATTTTGTATAAATGAAGTGGTATCAACGGATGACTTAAAGACCTTCAACGGATGAGAAGCTAAGCTTCAACGGATGTCTCTAAAGCTTCAACGGATAACATCCTTCAACGGATGAGTGCATCAACGGATGAAAGCTTCAACGGATATTCTGTTGATTAACCGTTGATAAGTGGTAGTTGTACCTACAAACAGAGGCACGTGGGTGAACAGAGATAACTGAAATGTGGCAGCCTAATTTCAGGAACATCAGAAAAAGCAGCCGTTCTACTCTAGTATAAAGAGACATTAAGTCAACAAAGTACTGGAGTGAACTGGAGAAGAAACAAGTGGAGATCTTACTTTATTATTTTATATATCCCTGTCTTCACTTGTAAACTTGGTAATATATAAACCAAGTAGTAGCTAGTAATTAGATAAGAATTTTTCCAGAGCTGTTTAGAAAAATCTTGAGAGAAAAATTATCTAGTTTGTACTAGGATGCAGCTGTGATCAAATTCTTAGATCACAGAATTTCTGAAATACCATCTCTGGTGGAACAACAAATCCACCAGAAAAGTTTTTAAAGGTTTATTGTGTTCATTACATTTGTGTTTGAATATATATCTGTTTGTATCAGCTTAAAGCAATTCACACACTTGTTCATCTTGAACATACAGTCTTTATAAACTGCTCAAAACTTGAAAAAGTTTTGAGATTTACATTCAACCCCCCTTCTGTAAATCTCATTGTTAGTTCTCTAGAAATAACAAGGTTTATATATTGTGTATGTGTTGTGGACCCCAAACTTCTGACCCGGGTTTGGAGGGTGCCACATCCGGGCTATGTAATAATTTAACGTTTGGCTGCAAAAAGTAACATCAAAAGATAACATTAATGAACTATGAGAAATTATACATACCTAGCTCACTTACTAATCTTGTGAATGTTACTTCATCAAAAGGCTTGGTAAAGATATTCTGCTAACTAATTTTCACATGGAATAAAATGAAGTTTTGCAATACCATTTATCACATGCTCCCTGATTAAATGATACCTTATGTCGATGTGTTTGGTCCCTGAATGCTGGACTAGGTTTTCATTGATAGCAATAGCACTGGTGTTGTCACATAAGATTGGTATTTTCTCCAACCTTAATCCATAATCAAATAATTTATTTCTAATTCATAGAATATGTGCACAACAACTTCAAGGTGCAATGTATTCAACCTTAGCTGCAGAGGTTGATATTGAGTTCTGCTTTTTTCTAAACCATGAAAACAATTTATTTCCTAAAAATTGACAGCTTCCAGTTGTACTTTTCCTGTCTCTTCTACAACCTACATAGTCTGCATCTGAATAATTAGTTAGATCAAAACCAAATTCTCTAGGACACCAAATGACAAGGTTTAGTGTCCCTTTAAGATATGTAAAGATTTTTAATATCTACTATATGAGACTCTATAGGATCATATTGAAACCTAGTACAAAGACAAGTGATAAACATAATATCTGGTCTACTAGCTATTATGTATAAAAGAGATCCAATCATGCCTCTATAACTAGTAATGTCCACTTTCTTTTCAGAAGTGTTTATTTCTAGTTAAGTGGTAGTTGGCATAGAAGTCTTGGCGGGTGAAAAATTTGATAAGTCAAACTTTTTTAGAAGATCATTCACTTACGAAAATTCCTTATTTCACTTGTTTAACTTTTAATCCAAGGAAATAGGTTAGTTCACCCATCATGCTCATCTCATACTTTCTTTGCTTAAGTTGGAAAACTTTTTGCAAAGTTTCTCATCACTAGATCAAAAAATTATGTCATCCACATAGATCCGTACAAGAATACTATAACCATTGAAATATTTATAAAAGAGGGTTTTGTCCACTATATCTCTAGTAAAATTATTTTCAAGTAAAAATTGAGATAGAGTGTCAAACCAGACTCTAGGTGCTCGTTTCAGACCATATAGTGCTTTTAAGAGAAGATATACATACTCTAAAAATTTTGAATCTTCAAATCCAAGCGGTTGGAATATATATACTTCTTCATCAAGTTCTCCATTCAGAAAGGCACTCTGTATATCCATTTAATAGACTTTGAAAATGGCATGAGCTGTATTGGCCAGAATGATCCCGATTGCTTCCAGTTATGCTACAGGAGCAAAGGTTTCATCAAAATCAATTATATCCTCTTGAGAGTAACATTTTGTAACTAATCTGGCTTTGTTCGTTGTGAGTATACCATTTTCATCCATCATTTTTTTTGAATAAACATTTGGTTCCAATGACTGATCTGTCTTTTGGCCTAGGTACCAACTTTCATACTTTGTTTCTTTCAAACTAGTCTAACTCTTTCTGCATAGCCATAATCCAGTCTGAATCTAGTAGAGCTTCCTCAATTCCTTTGGGCTCTTCTTGTGAAAGAAAACTGGTGTACATACAATCCTCTTGAGTTGCTCTTTAAGTTTTAACTCTATAAGATGCATCTCCAGTGATTAATTCAAATGGATGACTTCTTGTCCATTTTCTTTGTGAAGGGAGATTTGACCTTGATGATGTGACTTCATTATCTTCATTCTATTAGACAAAATTTAAAGTTATGTTCCTCGAAGCTCCTCTTTGAGTTTCAGGCTTCATTAGCAGTTGATGGAGTTCTAGGATATCTATCAACTGATGGATCATTTTGAGCATCGATGGATGCCTCATTTTGATCAATTGTTACCCTATTAGGTTGACCAAAAGCTACTCCATTTTATTGACTAATTATTATTTCCACATCATTTGGATTAGCAGACTCTGTGTTGATTCTTCTAGGAACACTAAAAACTACATGAACTGATTCCATAATAATGTTAGTTCTCGTGTTGTAGACTCTATAGGCCTTTCTAGCTACATACCCCAAAAAAATCCTTCATCTGTCTTGGCTTCAAACATGCCAATGTTTTTCCCATAATTTCTTAGGACAAAATATTTACATCGAAACACATGCATAAAATATAAGGTTGGTTTCTTCCATTAAACAATTGGTAGGGAGTCATACCATGAGCTTGATTTATCAAGAGATATTCTGAGTATAACATGTAGTGTTAATGGATTTAGCCCAGAATTTGGTGGGTAATTTTGATTTTTAAGCATTGTCCTTACAGCTTCAATGAGAGTTATATTTTATCTTTCAACAACTCCATTTTGTTGAGGAGTTCTTGGTGCAGAAAACTCATAATGGATGCCAAAATTTTCACAGAATTCTGTCATAAATGAATTCTTGAACTCAGTTCCATTGTCACCTCGAATTTTTCTCACTTTCAACTATAAATTGTTGTTAACTACCTTGATGTGATTAATGATGATTTCACTTCATTCTTTTAATGGAGGAAGAAGGTCCACGTGAATTTGGAGAAATCATCAATGATCACAAGACAATATTTCTTCTTGGAGATAGACATGGAAATAAATCCATGTGAAGTTGCAAGGGATTTTCAAATAAGGAGACTCTCTTACTCTAGAAATAGGATTTCTTTTAATTACCAAGATGACAAGCATCACAGGGACCATCCTTGGAAAATTCCAACTTTGGAATTCATCTTACACGATCTTTCTTAACTAGATCATTTATTGTTAAGAAGTTTAGGTGAGACAACTTCTTGTGTCATAGCCAAATTTCATAAATACTTGCTTTACTGAGAAGACAAGTGATAGAGTCAGTATATGTTGAGTTGAAATCAACTACATAAACATTCCCTTTTCTGACTCTAGTAAACATCACTTTGTTATGTTTCTTGTTTATAACAACACAGGCTTCCAGATCAAAGTTTACGTTGAAACCTTTATCCGAAAGCTGAATGACACTGAGAATGTTGTGCTTTAGTCCTTCAACTAGTGCTACTTGATCAATAATGACATTTGTTTTGAAATCAAGCCATATCCCACAGTGTACCCCTTGTTGTCATCTTCAAAGGTAATGTTTGGGTCAATTTTTTCCTCTAACTTTGTGAGTAGGGATGAATCACCATTTATGTGAATTGAATAATCGTTATCTACATACCAGAGATTTTTCTTGTTTTCTTGATTACTTGACGGACTAGCTTCAAGATCATCAGCATTAGCCACTAGTGCTAGATTCACATATTCATCTTCTTCATCAAAGTCATCTCCATCAGCAAAATCCTTTTCCTTGGTAATGAAAGCTTTCTTTTTTTTTTCTCAAGATATCAAAGTATTTCTTCTTGTAATCAACAACTTCACCACCTCTAGGATTCTTTGACTTATTGTACCCATTTATAAAGTTCCCAGCTGTTCCACAATTGTAGCACTTGAATACGGATTTATCAACCAAATTCCTGTTAGTGTTGAACTCTTTGTTGAATGGCTTGGAGAAATATTTTTTTTTTGAATTTCAAGTTAGAAAACCTTTTTTACAGAAAAACCATATGTTCATCCAGCTCTTTTTTACAAGAGCTACATATTTATCTTTTTTTTGGTCCTTTTCAATTTCTATTTCTTTTGGCATCTCTAGCTCATAAGTCTTCATTAATACATACAATTTGTCAACAGTGTATTCCCTATAATCATATAAGTTTCTGATAGAGACATTTATTGACTTCCGGTCCTTTGGAAAAGATCTCAAAATCTTTAAATTAGATTCTTTAACTTGATAGAACCTACAATATAATTTTAGCCTATTCAACAGCTTCTGGAATATGTTAAATATTTCACTAAAGCCTTCACCAGGAACATGGTGAAAGTACTATCTGCATTTTATTCTCTCTGATTTGTTAAGATCCTTCACATAGAGTTTGAATGGTATCTCACACATCCTTAGATGTGGAGATGTTTATGACACATTCAAACATGTCAAAATCTATACCATCAAACATGATATTCATGGCTCTCTTATCTTTGTTAACTTTTTTCAGATCCTCTAGTGAGTAATCCTCTAGATTCTTTATAACTATTCTGTCAGTTCCAATGATTCCATTAGCTGCTATAAGTCTTGTGATGGTCTTCATAGGAACTGGAGGACCATTGTCAGTACAGTTAACAAAACCCTCATCCTGAGACATTAAGTGAGGCTTCATCTTCACTTTCCAGTGTGTGTAGAATTCCTTGTGAAAAATTGGATTCTTCACACCAATATCCTTCTTACCCATGATTGATTGTATAGCTTCAAGATCTTTAAAACTTGAAGAAGTGCTTTGATACCAATTGTTATTCACTAAAAAACAATATTGGAGTAATTTTTAGGGGGTGAATACAAATTAAAAATTTTAACTTTCATTTTCAAACGTGAACAACTGATAAACTGAAATAAAAATACAAGACATATAAATTTGAGGTGGTTTGGTTTTGACTTGCCACTTCAGTTATATATTAAAGAAATAATATGTGCAAATTACAAGAATTTCACAACTTTTTTTACACTATTTCTCTTCAGAGATAGTGCTCTTAACTAAGCTCTATGAAAAACTCTATATTTATGTCTTAGAGAAGACACTGCTACAGCTTGGTTTATATATATATCACCAAGTTACAATCTTTACCAGTCAATTCGACGCACAGTCTTCTAAGTCCGGTAAGATTGATTCTGTATTCTTTCTCATGAAACTTGACAAATGAGGCTAGATGTTATATTGATTTATTTCTTTGAGTAACCCTCCAATTTGTCATGCATGGGAATAAAATATTTCTTTTTTTTCAGAATCCAAAATCATATGCACGTTTTGTGTTGGATCCCATTTTTCAAACTGAGATCTTCTATCAACCCATGTGATTTGTCTTATTTGATATATGTGCTCTGTCAAGTCACTGTCTGATAGGTCCCGTAAAAGGGCTATGTTAAGCTTAAGGGGGGTTGAATAGCTTAATTACCAATTTAAAAATTATTATGGCATTTTAAAATAATTTATCCCTTTTTACAACTTTACCGAGTAGTTATGCAGTTTATATGTGCGGAAAATAAAGTGCAAGGAAAGAAAATACCACACGGCAATTTTATCCTGGTTCGCGATGGAGCAATCTCTAATAGATTTGCTCACCCCTACGTCCAATCTCCAAGCTCCTCTCCCGGACTCGGGATTTTCCCTTATAATAAACTCGCTCCTTTAATAGGCGGAAAAGCCTTTACACCCTTACAAATATTTTTCTTGGTGCGTAACACAAGGGTCACCACCTCAAAATAAATATAATACCTACACAACTTATCTTAGAGAATAACTCCCCGCTATTTCTTCAAAGTTGATGTAGAACCCTTGTATGGACTTGGCTTCTTTAGCTTTTGTCAATCTTGGATCTTAGTGATCCGGTCTTGGGTCTTTCCTCTTCTTCATGATGCAAATAATACGAACTCCCCATTAGTACATATTGGACTTGGGTCTTAGAACGAGAATCACCTTACGTCACTTCACCTCACTACAAAACTAATAAGACAATCCATAAAACAACAAGTGTAGAGAAAAAATGGGTTGAACTAGTATGTTACGGTACTAGCCCACAAGATAATATAATATTCAAATAAGAATATTAAATATCAACTATGTATACTTGACTTGAGATATAGAATAGTATGTCAAGTATACTTTCGATTATCCCGTCTTTATAGAATATATATTTATCGGAGTAATAACAAGTCTTTTATATATAAGCAATATAGCTTATGACTTCTTTAGTATTCTTCTTATTTCAATTATGTATTTATAGATCGAAGAATACTTTAGTTACAATCTCTGAATTGTAACTTATCCTTTTTAAGCTCGTAGGCTTAAGGATTTTAGTATACTTATATTTGGACAAATATAGAGCCAAAGTATACTTTTAACTTCGTACACAATTTATAGGTTCTATATAAGCCAAGATCGAGATAGAAGAAGTGCAAGTAATTGTATTTGGATTTATGCTTTTGAAGTTTAGGTATATGATTACGAAGTTTACTATTTTTCTATTTATAATCCAACGGAACACTGAAGATGTTAGTGGGGATTATATGATACTTTTCGTAATGATACTATATACACGAACTATGTGTTGACCAAGATTCAAATAAATGAAGTGCAAGTAATTGGCCAACTCGTGTGATTAAATACACCTTGGAAGCTTAGACGGATGATTATGAAGTTTACTATTTATCGATTTATAAACCCACAGAACACTAAATATGTTAGTGGGGATTATACGATACTTTTTGTAATGATACTATATACACGAACTATGCGTTGACCGAGATCCAAATAAATGAAGTGCAAGTAATTGGCCAACTCGTGTGATTAAATCCGTCTTTGATATTTGAAAAAATTATGAAGCTTACTATTGATCGAATTATAATCCCATGGAACACTAAAGATGTTAGTGAGGATTATACGATACCTTTCGTAATTATTTCTATATTCACGACATATGTTGGCCAAGATCGAGATAAATAAAGTGTAAGTAATTGGCCAACTCGCGAGGTTTGTCAAATATGAAATCTCACTCGTGAGGAGTTATAGAGATTTATGAAATCTCACTCGTGAGGAGTTATAGAGATTTAAGTACTTGTATTTATAGATGTTCTTCTTTTAAAGCTTCTTTTTGAAGATCAAGTACTTTATTCGAATTCCGAGTTTGAATCTTTGTTCTCTTTTCTTTGAGAACCTTCTTTATAGGAGATCTAGTATTAGAGCTTGAGATTAAGTAGAGAAATGAAGTACAAAGCTCAAATAAAAGAAACTCAAAGAAGAAGCTAAAAATCACCAATTTTGGAAAACGGTCGGAAAAGTTCGCTGGAAAAATTCTCCGGAGGTTCGGCCGGATTCTGGCACTATGAACGAATTTGGGCAGCCCTTCGGGAGGCCGGAGAATGGTAGTGGATGAGCTCACTTGGTGGGAACAAGCTTGGTTGGGTGAAGCTAAGCTTGGGTTTCAAAACCTTGTATATATGTATATATGTTAGGCACAAAACATGTGCTAAATAAATCACGCAAGTATACGCGTTCGCAAGTAATATAGAATGATTTCTAGTTCATTCCCACAGAGACTCTGACTAATTATATTTAATTAACACTTACTCACCAATGTATGATTACTCTTCAATGTCAAGACTGAAGGAATTTACGGATGAGCAGAAGCGTGAAATAACATTTATTCCGTAAAAACCATATACCGCACATATAGAAAAACGTATAAAAGGGAAAAACTGAGGAATCGAAACCATACCTCGTGAATCGAAGCTTTATAAAATTGGAGTGCTAGCAGTTGCTCCTCAGTGTGTGAAGCACTCTACCGGTATCCACCAAGAATGATCCGCTTCGATGAACCTTTTTATAAAACTAAGCTTTTATAAAAATGGAGTTTTGGGAGAGAGAGAAGAAGAAGAAGATGGAGGCTAGGGTTTTCACAAAACCAATATTGTGTGTGTTGTTTATGAGCCATCCATCTCATTCTATTTATAGGACTCTCCTAGGGTTTTATAATATATCTTTATATATATTAACCCCCACATTTTATCTTCATAAAATGCTTTAATAATAATTAAAACTATTTTAATCATTATTTCTTTTTCTTAACTATTTAGAAAATAATTCTCTCTCTCTCTCTCTCTCTCATTTTTCATCAAATAAAATATTCTTTTATGGTGTGACCCTATAGGTTCAATATTATGCCGGTAGTAGAAATAAATAATAATAAACTTTTATTAATTATTTATATGAATGTTAAAATTCACTAAATATAATTAACTGATTAATTATATTTATTCTACATCGTGAGTGATGCTTCTCAACATATCGCGACTATCCGGATAATATGAATTCACTGCTTAGAATACCAAGAACCTATTCAGTGAATAGTTACCGTACAATTAACTCCTTCTACGCTCCAATGTCCTAATTAAATACAAGGCATGGATCTTGTGTCAAGCCTATCTAATTTAATCATTTGCTTTCCCATTCACTATGCTCAATTCTATGTAAATTAGAAACTCCTTTCTAATTTCATTCACTCTGGCCAGAGATTCCTGAACTAGCAAAAGTGGATCAGCTTTGAACATTCTCTTCCTTCACTGGAAGGGGTAGATCCTTTATTGATCATACACTATCTTCGTGTACAAATTCCTATACCCAGTAGAGCCCTAATAATTGTCCCTGGAGACTAAGAACTAAACCAAAGCATAGTTTAGTGTACACAAGATGACTATGATGACCTCAAGTCTAAGGATACTTGTACACCTATCACTATGTGAACAACTACTGACACGTGAGTGAACTCCATCAGTTGTTCAGCTGTGCGAGTCATGTTCAGTAAACTTATTCTATAATAAGCACCTACATACTAGCTATAGTGTCACCACACAAATATCTATGAGAACAGACATCCTTCATAATGAAGCAAGCATAGTATGTACCGATCTTTGCGGATTATTAATTACCAGTTAGTAATCCTATGACCAGGAACTATTTAAGTTTAGAGTTATCATCTTTTAGGTCTCACTATTATGATCTCATCATAATCCATAAAAAGCTTTACTCTAAACTATGGTATATCTTATTTAAACACTTAAATAGGTAGAGCCCATAATAAAAACAAAACAAGTCTTTTATTAATATCAATGAAATCAAAACAAATTACATAAAAGTTATTCCTAAATCCTCATACGTGATTGGACTTAGGACATATCTCTTTCAATCTCCCACTTGTACTAAAACCAATCACTCTGGTATCTAATACCCATCTTGTCTTTATGACGATCAAAGTGAGTTTCAGAAAGTGGCTTTGTGAGTGGGTCTGCTATGTTGTTATGTGTGTCAACTCTTTTTCAATACAATACAAGAAATGTTACCGCAGTCCCACTAACCCTTTTGTAGACACATGGTTCATCTACGTTTTTTGATAAAACCAAACTCTTTGATTGTCTCATCAAAATGGATATTCCATCTACGAGAAGCTTGCTTTAAACCATATATGGTTCACAGCAGCTTACACACTAGGTTTTCATTTCCCTTGGAAAGAAAACCATCTGGCCATTTGCCAGATCTCATAGTTGTAATAAGCAGCAATCGCAAGCAAAATCCGAACTGATTTTAACAGGGCTACAGGTAAAAGGTTTCATCAAAGTCAATCCATTGCCTTTGTTTGAATCCTTTTGCCACAAGCCTGGCTTTAAAGGTCTCCACCTGGCCATCTGCTCTAATCTTTCTTTTGTATACCATATACATAGATTCCATTTCAGATTTCATGGCACTTTGCCATTTCTCTGAGTCAACACTACTCATAGCCTCATTATAGGTCATAGGGTCGTCATCATCAATGATTGACAACTCATTGTCATTCTCAATGACAAGGCCATAATACCTCTCAGGTTGGCGAGACACTCTCCCTGACCTATGAATGGGTTGTTCCACAGAAGGTTGTTCAGTTTGAACAGGTGTTTCCACTTGATTCGTAGTAGTTTGTGCTTCTTGAACTTCATCAAGTTCAATTTTGCTCCCACTGTTTCCTTCAAGGATAAACTGCTTTTCCAAGAAGGTAGCATGTCTGGAGACAAACACCCGATGATCGGTGCAAAAGTAATACCCCAAAATCTCTTTAGGATATCCCACAAAATTACATTTTACGGATCAAGATTCTAGCTTATCTGGGTCAACTTCTTGACATAAGCTAGACATCCCCAAATCTTAACGTGTTTAAGACTCGGTTTCCTTTCTTTCCATATCTCATATAGAGTTTAAGGAACAGATTTGGAAGGAACCTTATTGAGTAAATATGCTGAGGTTTCCAATGCATAACCCCATAAGAATACTGGAAGATTCGCATAGCTCATCATGGACCGAACCATGTCTAACAAAATTTGATTTCTCCTTTCAGATACCAATCTGAAGGAGTCCACTGGGAGACTATACCCTTTTCTTTGAGATAATCCAGAAACTCTCCATTCAAGTATTCACCACCTCGATCTGATCGAAGAGTTATAATACCATTTTTGGTTTGTTTCTCCACTTCATACTTATACTCTTTGAACTTTTCAAAGGCATCAGAATTGTGTTTCATCAAACACATATCTGAATCTAGATCTATCATCTATGAAAGTAATGAAGTATGAAAATCCACTCATGGCTTGCGTAGACATTGGTCCACATACATCTGTGTGTACCAATCTTAGCAAATCTGCAGCCCTCTCTCCATGTCCACTAAATGGAGATTTGGTCATTTTACCCAATAGACAAGACTCGCATGTAGGATATGATTCAAAATCAAAAGGGGTCAAGTAACCCTTCCTTATGCAATGTCCGCAGTCTATTTTCACTAATATGACCAAGTCTGCAGTGCCTAAAGAAAGTGAGATTTTCATCATCCCTTTTCTTTTATTAGTTTGTTCAATCTGAAGTAAATTATGTCACATACATACAGACCATTTTTAAAATACCACGTCAATAAAGAATATTATCTCTAAGGATTAAACATTCATTATTCTTAATAATAAAATGAAAAACCATCCAAATCCAACATAGGAATAGAAACAATATTCCTTACAATCGAGGAAACAAAATAACAATTATTTCAAACAATAGTCTTGCCCGTAGGCATATGTAAATAAAATGATCCTACATCTTCAGCAGCAACTCTTGCTCCATTTCCCATCAGTAGAATCACCTCCTCTTCCTCAAGAGTACTACTTCTCCTTAGTCCCTGCAACGAATTGCAGATGTAAGAACCACAGGCGGTATCTAATACCTAAGTAAAAATTTGACTTAATGACATATTCGTTTCTATCATGAACATACCTGAATCAGAAGCGGTAGTCTCACTCCCCTTCTTCTTCTTCAACTCTGCAAGGTAAACCTTGCAGTTCCTCTTCCAGTGCCCCACCTTGTTACAGTGAAAGCAAACAACTTTGCTCTTGGGGTCTTCAGCTTTTGGTGGAACCGGCTTTTCTTCACCTACTTTCTTCTTCTTGGAAGGGTTCCTCTTCCTTATCTTAGGATTGGAACCTTCACCAATTAGAAGAACAGAGGTCTTCTTAGGGGGGAAATTCGATTCCTCAGTCTTCAATATGTTGTGGAGTTCAGCCAGGCTGACATCCAGCTTATTCATGTGAAAGTTCACAACAAACTGCGAAAACGAACCCGGAAGTGATTGCAAGACCAAGTCTTGGCTCAGCTCCCCATCCATGGCAAAACCAAGTTGTCCAAGACGTTCAATCAAATTGATCATCTTAAGTACATGGTCATTCACGGATGATCCCTCAGACATCCTACAACTGAACAGCTCCTTCGATATCTCATATCGAGCTGTCCTCCCTGCCACATCATACAACTCTTGTAGATGCATAAGGATAGTGTGAGCATCCATATGCTCATGCTGCTTCTGTAGCTCAATATTCATGGAAGCTAGCATTATGCATTGAGCAACATTTGCATCATCTATCCACTTACGATACACAACATGTTCATCATTATGTGCATTATTAGCAGGTTCAGTAGGCTTAGGTGAGTCAAGCACATATTCCAGCTTCTCCACCCTGAGAACAATTCTCAAGTTTCGAAGCCAGTCAGCAAAATTAGGACCAGTCAACTTGTGAGCATCTAGTATACTCCGGAGTGATAGTACAGAAGACATAATGAATATAGTAAATCTGTAAATGATAAACACATAACAACACTTAGCAAATATTCAATTTCATTTCAAAAACACTATATGAATCGGATCTTTATTCATAATTGTCTCCCACTAGTTTATCTAATTTATACAACCCCCTAAGTGAAAATTAGGCATTCATAATGCTAGTGGGAATAGGGATCCTACATTCCATCACACAACCTCGGCTGTGGCACGAACCACCATGTAATATTCAATAGGCAGACAACTCTTGTCAATTACATCTTATGTTATTCCTTAATATAATTTTAGCCTCTTGAATAATTGAGTCACGGCTGTGGCACGACAAACTCAATATTCTAAGTCAAGTCTAACCCAATATTTCGTACAATTGAATCAGTCTCCAACGGCCCACGGCTGTAGCACGTAACGACCTTTAGATTCTAATTCAATGTACACATCTTTATGTAATAGACAAGTATTTCTTATTTCGAAATCAAAGCCCTCGGCTGTAGCACGAAACGACAATGATTTAAAAATAAGAACCACTTTCTATCATGTTGGAAGGCTATGACCGACACAAGCCCGTTGTGTCATTGGCCAATTACTACTTTATATTATTTAATTTTAGAGGGATTATATTACGTTACAATCATAATCATATTATAAAGAGATTCTTCCTTTTAAATTAAATATTTCAAATCAATAATCGATAATCAGATGATTCCCAGATCGGGTGGAGCATTGTCAAGAGGCGTCACTTAATAACCCTTTCTTACAGATAGAAATCTGTTGTTGACAGAATCATCCTTTCTCTCAAAATTGAAAATTCATATTTAATTACGTGTTTCATAAACACAAGAATTTCATGATTGTATTCATAATATTATTGTCAAGGCAAGAAACGATTCCTATCATCGCATGGTAAACACAGGCATATATCTCATATATAAAAATAAATAAACAAGTAAGCATGCAAGTGATATCATGTCACACATTGATATAATGATATATGGATTTATTATAGCATTTAAAAGCAATTAAAATAATTAAATCATGCTTTAAAACACTTTCGGGAATATAAACAGTTCAAAACTTTTATATAAAAAATATTTGACCACTCCATTAGATCCGTGTTGGAAAAACGAATCCAACGATATATTGCACGCCCAAAACGGAGTTACGAAACTCCCAAAAAAATAAATTTAATGTGGACATACAGGCTGTAACGCATGTACGTAATGCGTTACAACACTGTTGAGCCATTTACGCGTGTAACGCATTCCGTAAATGCGGAACAGTGTGTAACGCATTCATGGAATGCGCAACACAACCCGCGCGTGCGACTCACGCGCTCGCACCTGGCCGACCGTTAGCAACAGCAGGGTTTTTTTTTCTTGTTCTGTCAGCCCTGTCGTTTCCTTTTCTGTCAGCAGGTTTAGGACATGTAACCCCCCTTTCCCTTTACTCCCTTATTAATAACTCTTATTAATATTTTTATTATTTTAATTTTATTATTAATAAATTAATTAACATTTAATTAATAAATTAATATAAATCAAAATAATATGATTTCTTAAATCTGGCAGTAGCGGAAAATTATCAAATCAGCCATGGATCTTTGTGCAAATTTTAATCATAATTATTCACATGCATAATTATTTCATGAATTTTAATTAAAACAATTTTAAAAAATTCATAACAAATAATCTACACATCACAAAATTATGAAAAAAATACCTAGATGATCTACAACACTTGTAGAACCCAGATCAGTAGTCAAAATCTCATGCAAAAATTATTTTGAATTAATTCATAATTAAATCCAAATAAACTTGCAAAAATCATAACAAATCCTTACATGCATTAAAAAATCTGAATTTTTTTATATGAATCTCTATATGCAGAACCTAGCTCTGATGCCAATGAAGGAATTTACGGATGAGCGGAAGCGTGAAATAACATTTATTCCGTAAAAACCATATACCGCACATATAGAAAAATGTATAAAAGGGAAAAACTGAGGAATCAAAACCATACCTCGTGAATCGAAGCTTTATAAAATTGGAGTGCTAGTAGTCGCTCCTCAGTGTGTGAAGCACTCTACCGGTATCCACCAAGAACGATCCGCTTCGATGAACCTTTTTATAAAACTAAGCTTTTATAAAAATGGAGTTTTGGGAGAGAGAGAGAGGAGAAGAAGATGGAGGCTAGGGTTTTCACAAAACCAAAATTGTGTGTGTTGTTTATGAGCCATCCATCTCATTCTATTTATAGGACTCTCCTAGGGTTTTATAATATATCTTTATATATATTAACCCCCACATTTTATCTTCATAAAATGCTTTAATAATAATTAAAACTATTTTAATCATTATTTCTTTTTCTTAACTATTTAGAAAATAATTCTCTCTCTCTCATTTTTCATCAAAGAAAATATTCTTTTATGGTGTGACCCTGTAGGTTCAATATTATGCCGGTAGTAGAAATAAATAATAATAAACTTTTATTAATTATTTATATGAATGTTAAAATTCACTAAATATAATTAACTCATTAATTATATTTATTCTACATCGTGAGTGATGCTTCTCAACATATCGCGACTATCCGGATAATATGAATTCACTGCTTAGAATACCAAGAACCTATTCAGTGAATAGTTACCGTACAATTAACTCCTTCTACGCTCCAATGTCCTGATTAAATACACGGCATGGATCTTGTGTCAAGCCTATCTAATTTAATCATTTGCTTTCCCATTCACTATGCTCAGTTCTATGTAAATTAGAAACTCCTTTCTAATTTCATTCACTCTGGCCAGAGATTCCTGAACTAGCATAAGTGGATCAGCTTTGAACATTCTCTTCCTTCACTGGAAGGGGTAGATCCTTTATTGATCATACACTATCTTCGTGTACAAATTCCTATACCCAGTAGAACCCTAATAATTGTCCCTGGAGACTAAGAACTAAACCAAAGCATAGTTCAGTGTACACAAGATGACTATGATGACCTCAATTCTAAGGATATTTGTACAACTATCACTATGTGAACAACTGCTGACACGTGAGTGAACTCCATCAGTTGTTCAGCTGTGCGAGTCATGTTCAGTGAACTTATTCTATAATAAGCACCTACATACTAGCTATAGTGTCACCACACAAATATCTATGAGAACACACATCCTTCATAATGAAGCAAACATAGTATGTACCGATCTTTGCGGATTATTAATTACCAGTTAGTAATCCTATGACCAGGAACTATTTAAGTTTAGAGTTATCATCTTTTAGGTCTCACTATTATGATCTCATCATAATCCATAAAAAGCTTTACTCTAAACTATGGTATATCTTATCTAAACACTTAAATAGATAGAGCCCGTAATAAAAACAAAACAAGTCTTTTATTAATATCAATGAAATCAAAACAGATTACATAAAATTTATTCCTAAATCCTCATACGTGATTGGACTTAGGACATATCTATTTCAAAGACAATAACAATTAAGGTTGATTAACTAATATTAACTACGAGAATTAAATACTTAAATTATCAATATTAAACACACATGAGATCATAACATCATTAATACTTCATTCAATAGTTATTGTTATTACCCTTAGCATGAATGGTGGTGATATTAATCGAACAACATGAAACTCATAAATGCCAACTTTCATTGTACGAATACCATTCTACCAAGCATCCACAATTAAGATAGAAGTTGAATGGGCATCAATTATGTTGAGACCCTATATGTCTACAGAATTTGACAACATAACGATTTAAGCGCAAGTTATTCATTATGATTACATAGGGCAAGTAAAACGGTTAGAGTTACCCACTAATCATGCATACAATACATGAACCTATCTTAGCATGGCAAGTTCTAAATCTCAAGATTCACTGTCGCTTCACAAGAGATTAACACGATATCTTATATACTCACGACGCACATAAGACGAATAAGCACAACCTATACTAGATATCATACAATCACCACATACCAAGGTATTACAAAAATTAACTAAAGAAATCCATAGTAAATTCGCTATGACCCCATAATCACGATTAGCCCATGATAGAACTCATCGTCACCATGGATTCATATGAAAACATGATATAAACACAACAATATAAACTAATAAAAATACTTAATAAAAACAGAGTATGTCACAAGAGTATTAAGGTTCAAAGAGTAAAGAAAACTAGCATCCACTGTTACAATAAATTAAAAGAATCACAAGATTAATGTATGCTTCCTCTTCTTCATTGTTGCGTGCTAAGATAGTCTTCTTAATCTTCTTTCCTTGTTAATTATTCTTCAAAACGTCTCCCAAGATTACTTATATAAGAGTCCACAAGAAACAGCATTCGCAGAAGCCCAATAGAACTCGAATTAGAAATTCCATAATTTGAAATTCTGACCCCAGGCGACCGCCTCCAATCTCCACGCGGGCGCCTGCTCACCAGGCGGTTGTCTGCTCTTTCCAGGCGGGAACCTGCATGCCTTCTGGAAAATTCTCAAGTTTGCTTCTGATTTTGCTGAATTCTTCGCACAACTCCCCGCAACTGATTCCAAGTACTTCCCTAGGCTTATTTTGATGAAATTCTTCTATCTAAACAATTTATACCCTGAAATGCAAAAACACTCGAAAACGCGTTAAAAACACCAAATACTCGAGTTCAAGACACCAATTCAAGCAGTTATGAGACGCTCTAAGTGGTATAAAATGCCACTCATCACACCTCCAAACTTAAATCGATGTTTGTCCTCAAGCAACACAGACTCAAAAACAGAATAAAAAAATGCATGAATGCAAACTATATGAAATGCAGCGATCCCCATCGCGATGACTAAACCAACCAACACATGAAATATCCACAATGCAATTAGGCTACTAAAGATCAATCAAATCACGCAAGCTAACACGCAACTGGAAACATAGTGTGTGCAAATGCTTAACAGATATGCTTCAAAACTAGATCAATCATCATAACTTAATTATCCTCAAGGCAATCATAAGATTATACGAAGAATATATTCTAGACACAAAATGACTTATAACACTTTAAGATTGTTGGAGTTTATTACGGAATCATACTTTTATTCAACACATAACAAATGCTTATTTGATCGTGCAATGCGTGAGGTCTACAAAAGACTTATGCAATGGCATCCATTTAGCGAACGTTAGGTTAGCGGATCCCAGACTATAAAAGCCTTAGGTCACTAGGCACAAGGTCCCCTAAGAACTTAATAACTCGAATACCAAAGAGCTCACTCGTGATCAATTATGCATTAAACCATTTTTTTTTTCTTTTTCCATTTTTTCTCTTTTTTTTATAATTTTTTTTTCTGAGCAAGTGCGTTTTGCTCCATCTTGCTAAACCCTAGACTACTCGTATACAATACGAGCCGGCTACTAGCCATTTAACGCCTAACCACAACTAGCAATGAATTCCAATTTTTACTCCAATTTTATCTTTTCATGCCTTTTATCATTAAGAGCCTATCATACATTCTAAGCATAAGCAATAGATTAACCTCGAAAATCATCAAACCATGACAACAATCTAATCCTTAAGCATACTCTAAGAGTTGGTGAAATTACAAGTGTTTCTAGCATGCATGCCAACCTAACAAGATTCAACATCACTCTAACGCTATCACTACACTTGCTTCAATATCACATATCAATCGGTAAAGCAACACAAAAGGGATCATGGTATATGCATGAGCTATATGACATGATAAATAAAGCTATAAAATAAACTATATAAAAAAACTATAGAATAAAAAAAACTATATGGCAAAATATGCAACTATATGAACTAAACTATCATGAAAATGCAACTACATGACACACACACAAATATGTTCCTTAACTACCACCCCCAAACTTAAAATCTTCACTGTCCCCAATGAAGGTAATAGAAAGGAACACAGGGTATACCTACTCAGAAGAATCATCATCATCATCAGAGGGTGGAGTGTCAAGAGGTGGATAAGTAGAATCCTCACCAAAAATGGGCCACTGGATGTCAGCTCTAAGGCCTCTAAATGCAGTCCCAAGTCCTAGGGTGAGCTCATGCGCAAACCTACTCTACGACTCATACATTGCATCCATCCTCCTCGAAAGCTTCCTATACTGGACATCAGCCAATCCCGAACCATCTCCTCCCTGGACTCTGGAAGAACCTGCCTCCCCCTGTGCCTGACTGGGCCTAGCCATGGTAGCACCAGCTGCTGGACGTCCTCCTTGAAGGTGATATCCCAAACCATGTAACTCAGGATCTCCACCCGTCCACTCCTGCATCGCATTCAGCGTCGATGAATCAATAGGAGCGGCCGACATCAGCAACTGCTCATAAGAAGGCCAGTGGAGTCCAACAGCCTTACACAACTTTGTGACAATAGATGCATACGGGATATTGTACTACGACTTCCCCCTCAAAAAATTCAAAATCCCTTGGTATATAAACTCACCAAGGTCCACATAATACTCCTCATTCAGAATTCCCCACAACAACCTGGCTCTCTCAACTATAACCTCACATGCATGCGAAGAAGGAAGAATATTAGCACAAATAAATGCATTCCATGCACGAGCATACTCGTTCATGGCGACAGCAGGAAAAGAACGATACTTGTTAGACCCCCTCTTAAACTTCCATACCATGCCTGGCTGACAGAGAGTAGCAATAATCAAATCTGTGTCAAAATCCTCAGGGGCCTTTTCATTTCAATTCTCCTCCTGGGGTTTCCTTTGTCGCTGCCCAATAACCCGGCGAATCGCCTCGGGCTGATAATCAACAGTAATTCCACGAACAACAGAATACCCATTCTTGTCGGCCTTGGCGTTCACATAGAACTCGTGAACAATACTCATCGGTACAGCCTCAGGTGACTCGTAGAAAGTCATCCATCCTTACTCTGCAATCATCGGCAATAACTCACCATCCCTTCCCGATGGCAAGAACCCCCTCTCCTTCATAATCGGCTTAGTCTCCTTCATAATCGGCTTAGTCAGAAGCTTAGCATACTCCTCCTCAGCAGCCCTATCCACCAATCGGGGCCTCGCAGCAATACTCCTTGAAGAATCAGCAGTCGAAATGGTGCTGCTGCTCTCTACAGTTCGAGATCTCTTTGGGGCCATTGAAACTGAGAATAAGAGTTGGAGAGTTGTGTTTTGTGTGTAGGAAAGGGTTTGAGAGTTGAGAGTATAATGGATGTATATGTATGAGGTTGTATGAATATATAGGGTAGGCTTAGGGTTTGAAATTGATTAAGAGTGGGATAGTGGCTAATTTGTAGGGAGAATTAGTGGGTAATGGGGTTTGTTGTTCTGTGGTTTTTTATGTTTTTGATTTTTCTATTTTTTTTATATAAGGCTGAAATGAATTTTTCAAAACTCAGGTCCGTAGGCGGTCACCTGGTACCAGCAGGCGGGCGCCTGCTAGCACGCGGCCGCCTGGTCCTAGCAGGCGGGCGCCTGCAAGGTCACTGGAAGAAATTTTTTATGCCCTCAATGTTCTGATTTTTTTAGGTTTTTTGATAGAGTACTAAATTCTAAAGGTTCCTATGGTCTCAGATCTTGGGTTACCTCCCAAGAAGCGCTTCTTTTACTTCATTAGCTTGACGTAGAGTACTACGATCAAGTTGATAATAAAATGACATTAACCACTTCCCGGTTTGCCGGATCCCCATAATAGTGCTTCAATCGCTGACCATTTACTTTGAATGCTTGGCCCGGATCTTTCTCAAAAATCTCCACCGCTCCATGTAGAAACACAGTTTTGACGATAAATGGTCCACACCACCTTGATTTCAACTTTCCAGGAAAAAGTTAGAGACGAGAGTTGAATAGAAGAACTTGTTGCCCCGACACAAATGACTTAGGAGATAGCTTCCTATCGTGCTTCCTTTTTACTTTTTCCTTGTACATTTTGTTATTTTCGTATGCTTGAAGTCGAAATTCATCAAGTTCATTTAACTGAAGCATTTGCTTCTTCCCAGCTGCATCTAGATCAAGGTTTAACTTCTTCAATGCCCAATAAGCCTTATGCTCAAGCTCCGCAGGTAAATGACATCCCTTACCATAGACAAGTTGAAATGGGGACATCCCAAGTGGAGTCTTGTATGCTGTTCTATAAGCCCAAACAGCTTCATCGAGCTTCAAAGACCAATCTTTCCTTGACGGACAAATGACTTTCTATAGAATGCGCTTGATCTCTCTATTAGACAATTCAGCTTGACCATTAGTTTGAGGATGATAAGCAGTAGCGATGCGATGATTCATATTGTAGCGCTGCATCATAGAAGTGAACTTACGATTACAGAAATGCGACCCTTCATCACTTATGATAACTCGTGGCATTTCAAACCTTGTGAATATCTGCTTATGAAGAAAACACATGTAATAACTCGAATTTTTGAGACCTTGTAAAACGTTTAATGAATAGTAAACCTGACGGACGGGAAAAACTTTTGAGCCCACAATATGTAGTCCATGAGAAAATGAGTTTCAGAGTTGATATTATGATTATACGTACCAAATAAGTGTATGTAAACGCTATTAGTTTTCGAAGAAAACGAACTTTGAAAAATGACCATATTTATGAATCATCGAGGATTACGGGAATCATAATATAATTACGTTTATAAAACCCTACAGAATTATACCCATGTATGATAATTCAAAATATAAGGAATAAATACGAAAGGAATTACGTCATGAACCATTTACGAGGAAGTATTACGAAAACGCTTAAGCGACCGAGCGAACGCGTAAACGATTAAATAAACATAACGCACTAAATAACCATGGTAAGAAAGTAACCATGGTTACTTTATCAAATAGTGACCTAGAGATAGGATGATCAACCAAGACTAATGGAATAGTAAGCTAAGGAAGCTAAGCAAGTGGCTTAGCTTGTAATCTACCACAAGCTAGTAGATTTGTACATGAATTTGGCAACAAGAATAAACCTAGGAACCTAAAATAGGAGAATATCAAATCAATATAAGATATCACCAACATCATTTCCTAGAAGCAACCAAGGAGCAAGCATAAAAACACTCCCTCTCTCCCAAAGAAGCTCCATTCGGCTTCTTCTTCAAAACCAAGGAAATCAAATTCAAATCTTCAAGTTCTAGCCATGGATAAATCCTTCCATTAATTCTCAAGCTTCCTAACAACCAAACTAAGGTAAGATAAATCTTTGATCCCTTTTTATTAAGGTTTGATGGGTGAAATAAAATCAAGAAAGTTGCTAATGAATAGTATAAATAGTAACTCTTCTTTGGGTTCTTGATTTCAATGGTGGTTTCAGGTTCCAAAAACCATAACAAACACTCCCAAGACTTCACCATCATCAAGAACACATCTCAAGCTTTCAAGAAAGGTAAAAATATTTGACCCAACTTTATTTAAGATTCAATTTCAAGATCCTTTTAGTATGTAGTTGTAAACCTAGTTTTAGTGGTGATATTGTTGAGATCTTGATGTTTAGTTATGTAGATTTAAGGTTGATTGTTGTTGCCTCAAGAACATGATGTTCTTGAGAGGAGTTAGTGTGTTGATGATGATATGATGATTGTTGGTGGTAGTGTAAAGATGTAAGGCGTAAACGAAACTTCAATCGTAAACGTAATCTCGTTAAAACAAACAAACGTAACTTTAAGTTTCTGCAGAAAGTCCTGAAGATGTAAACTGTAGTTTCTTGAAAAATAACCCTTGATTATGATAGAAAATGTTATAAAAATCGTTTAGGCGCTTGAATCGCTTGATTCCGATTTACGGATCAAAAGTTATTGCCGTTTTACTAAAAGTGATTTACGCGATAAAAACTGCTACGAATTACGAACTTTGAAAATATAAAGGATCGACTTAAGAAATTCATAAATCATGAAATTTTTACAAAGATTAGAATATTGAGTTTCCTAACTTACATAAAAATTTCAAGTAAGAATAATGATTTTTCAATTTTATAAAAATATCGGAGCCGAGACCGCGCGATTAGAAACCGTAGAATCAATAATCGGAGCCGACGACGAAAATAAAAATGAACTTAAGATACTTTGAAAAAGGAAGCGACCATGACGTGAATAAGAACTTAAAGAAATAATAAGGGTAATTTAAGTTGAGAGGGTGCATAATAATTAGCTCATGAGTGCGGGTAGCCGTAAATTAGAACGGGACCTAACGAAATGAATTGTGTTCATGATTATAGATTTCCGAGCGGAACCTAGAGCATCCTCCACCTCGAGATACCCAGGAAAGTTTACGAACCCATCTACATTTTACAATTTTATTGTGAAAGGATTGTTTTATTATCATTGCATAAATACCATGCTTTCCATGATACATAGTAATTGAACTTTTCGCAAAATGTAGCGATGTTGTACGATAAGTATATATCGTAAAATATTTAATTCCGCTTTAACCGTGACGTATGATTATAAGACCGAGAGTCGGTCATGATTTTAAGATGAAAACCAGGGAATCATTCCGGTGATATTATGGGACGATTACAAGTCCATAACAGTACGTTTTAAAGGGACTCAACGTCCACTTACGAAACATTAAAATACCTCGAACTTTTAATAAAATGATTTCCCAACGATTATATTCCCTCAACTATATTTTATTGTTCGAATAATAAATATCTTATACCTATTCCTTTATTATGGGAGAACTATACTCCAACAATTAATTATTTCAAACCTGATTAAACATTAAAGATTATTAATTGCGTAGACATAAACTTGTTGAGCAATATTATTTTAAATATTCTTTTAAAGACTAAACTCATTCGAGGTTAAATTATTTATCGATTATCATTTAATTAATTATTATTTATTAAAGGGTTTATTTATTATTTAAAATCATGGAACCTGATTTAAAATACTTTCTAATTTTCGAAAATTCATTCGAATAATTTCAGATCGTCGGAGAATATTATCTCGACTTATTTTTATATTTTGAATATAGTTTCAAGTGAAACTCCCCCCTTATTTAATTATCTGTTGACAACGGTCAACTCATATCCTTAGTACTTCCTCCGAAAACTTTCGGAAATACATATATATATATATTAAGTAAAGCTATACCTATCAACAAGCAAAACGCTTGGGGGAACTTTGATGTGGTTCGAATTCTCTGGATATGATAAGATCTCCTAAAGGACAAGGGAGGGGTAGGTTCCAAGTACTTCGTGTATTGGATAGACTACTGGTATCGTAGTAGACGGTACAACATGTACCTAAGGACCTGCGAAGTGTGTGTATACCTGAAATGAGGACACATAGCCCGTATGCGGCAAGGGTGATAACCGGGATACGAAGGTACCGTCCTTCTACTAGTAGAAAAGGTTACTTTTATCGTAGTACGACTGATCATCGTATGCGGTGGCTCCAACGAATGTCCTATGCTTCCAATTGGAATTGTGATGCAATACTGTAACCCAAGCCTAGGTGCTGGGTTTACTATTAAGGTATTCGCAGGTTAATAAAATCCACTAAAGGATTGTTTTCATAAAAGGTGTGTATCACCAAGGGAAACTATTTTCGAATAAAATGTAATTATCATATATGATGTTTTACTTAAGTTTATCATACAGTCATTTTCATACTATACATTATTATGATGGGCATTATAGCTCACTCTTGCTTTCTTTTAAATGACACGACACAACAGTGAATCAAGATGCCTACCATGAGAACCACAGCCAGGAAACGGGTAGGAAATGGTCAGCTATTCCGTAGATTGTTTGATGTTGTACCGCAGGTAGTCCGTATAAGCTGGATTAGTTTTCAGTTGTTTTTAGTTCGGCTTATTTATAAGTATGACTTATGTAAGGTAATAAAGAAGAAACGTATATTTGAACGACGGACTAGCCTTACTTAAAGGTTATTCCCCGGTAAGACTTAATTACTTTTGGGTTGTAATAATTATCTCTTTGCGGTTTAATCTACTCTAGTAATGAATGGTTCATTTTTAAGACAATAACCTATAAATATGTGTGTGTGATAAGTGTGGGGTCATAAAGTGTGAGTATTTATATCTTCTGGTGTGAAGTGTGTGGTTTATAGTGGTTTAAATGGCGTGGCCTCCGAGATTCCCGACCCCGGATTTTGGGGCGCCATAACTCAACACTACCTTTGCATCATTAGTTGACAGAACCTTGACTTCTATCCATTTTCTGACATAATCGACTGCCAGCAAGATGTACTGATTATTGCAGGACGAGATAAATGGTCCCATGAAATCGATTCCCCAAACATCGAAGACCTCAACTTCAAGCATCACATTCAAAGGCATCTTATCCTTTCTGGTAAGATTCCCAACTCTTTGGCAACGATCATACCTTAAAACGAACTGATGTGCATCCTTAAACAATGTAGGCAAGAAAAAACCTGCTTGAAGAATACAAGCTGCTGTCTTTTCACCACCATAATGTCCACCATAAATTGTGGAATGACAGTCTCGTATTATCCCCTCCGTCTCACAGAATGGGATACATCTCCTAATGATCTGGTCAGCTCCTTGTCTAAAAAAATATGGTTCATCCCACATGTACAACTTCACCTCATGCAGAAACTTCTTCTTTTAAGCCGCATTCATATTAGGAGGCATTATATTGCTAACAAGATAGTTCACAATGTCTGTGAACCATGGCTCTTCCTCTTGAATTGCGAACAGCTGCTCATCCGGAAAAGATTCATTGATCAATGTCTTATCATGTGAAGTAGAATCGGGATTCTCCAAGCTAGAGAGATGGTCAGCTACTTGATTTTCAGTACCTTTTCGATCCTTGATCTCTAACTCAAATTCCTATAGCAAGAGCACCGAATGAATAAGCCTAGGCTTCGAATCCTTCTTTGAGACTAGATAGCGGATGGTAGCGTGATCAGTGAATACTGTCACCTTTATCCCAATAGATACGATTGAAATTTCTCAAAACTGAAAACTATAGCCAAGAGCTCCTTCTCAGTAGTGGTGTAGTTTAGTTGAGCTCCATTTAGTGCCTTACTAGCATAGTAGACCACATGAAAGATATTTGACTTTCGCTGCCCAAGAACTGCTCCCACAGCATAATCACTTGCATCACACATCATCTCAAAAGGTTCACTCCAATCAGGTGCCGTAATAACTGGTGCAGTGATTAAACTCTTCTTGAGAGTCTCAAATGCTGCCAATCATTCATCATCAAATTTGAAAGGCATATCTTTCTCGAGCAAGTTGTACAACGGCTTAGAAATCTTAGAAAATTCCTTGATAAAATGCCGAGTAAAACCTGCATGACCAAGAAAACTACGGATTCCTTTCACAGAAATAGGTGGCGGAAGATTTTCAATGACTCCCACCTTGGCTTTATCCACCTCAAGACCCTAGAGACCTTATATCCAAGAATGATGCCTTGTTGCACCATGAAGAGACATTTTTCCCAATTGAGCACTAGATTGGTCTCTACACACCTTTTGAGCACCAAACGGAGATTATTCAAGCATTCATCATACGAATGTACAAAGACGGAGAAGTCATCCATGAACACTTCAATATTATTTCCAATCATATCAGAGAATATAGCCATCATGCATCTCTGAAAAGTGGCAGGTGCACCACATAAGCCAAAAGAAACTCTACGGAAAGTAAACGTGCTGAATGGACAAGTAAAAGTAGTCTTCTCTTGATCTTCTGGTGCAATGCAAATCTGATTGTAGCCTGAATAGCCATCCAGAAGACAATAATACTCGTGACCAGCAAACCTGTTGAGCATCTGATCAATAAATGGAAGAGGGAAGTGATCCTTCATTGTGGCTTTATTCAACTTTATGTAATCCATGCATACCCTCCAGTCTGTGACTGTTCGAGTGGGGATGAACTCGTTCTTCTCATTTGCTACCACAATAATACCTCCTTTCTTAGGTACACATTGTATGGAGCCCACCCAAGAACTGTCAGAAATAGGATATATGATTCCTGCATCCAGCCACTATAGAATTTCTTTCTTCACCACTTTTTTCACAATAGGATTAAGCCTTCGCTGTTGCTCAACAGTCGGCTTGCTAACTTCCTCTAGCAGAATTTTATGCATGCAATACGAAGGGTTGATCCCTTTTATATCTGCTATAGTCCATCCGATGGCCGATTTGAATTCTCATAAAATCCTCAAGAGCTTGTCCTCATCACTACCTGAAAGGTCAGATGCAATAATAACAGGTAAAGTAGATGCATCACCTAAAAAAGCATACCTCAGGTGTTCAGGCAATGGTTTAAGTTCCAAAGTAGGTGCTTCCTCAATAGATGGTTTGAATTTTCCCTCCGCATTCTTGAGATCAGTATTACCAAGAGATTCAAATGGCATGTCTAGCTTTCATTTCCAAGGAGAAGCATTTAGATATTGGAACGGCTCACTGCCTTCCTCATCATCACTGTCCAATTCCCCCAATAAGGATTTTTCTAAAGCATCAGACCTTAGCACATGATCAAGTTCTGAAATTACTGTGGAATCGACCAAATCTATCTTGAAGCACTCCTCATCTTCCGTAGAGAATTTCATCGCACTGAACACATTGAATGTCACATCCTGATCTTGCACCCTCATAGTAAGTACACCTTTTTGCACATCAATCAAGGTATGACCTGTAGCAAAGAAAGGTCTTCCCAAGATTATGGGAATCCTCTTACCTTCCTCGAAATCCAGAATGACAAAATCTGTAGGAAAGATGAGCTTGTCCACCTTTACTAGCACGTCCTCTACGATGCCTCGTGGCTTTAGATCAGGCAAATTCAGCTTTTTGAAGATAGACAACGGCATCAGATTGATGCTTGCTCCCAAATCGCAAAGGCACTGGTCGAATGATAACTTGCCAATGGTGCAAGGAATGGTGAAGCTACCTGGATCCTTAAGCTTTGGAGGTAACTTTTATTGCAGCATAACACTGCACTCTTTCGTTAGAGCAACGGTATCGAGATCATCCAATTTCATCTTCCTTGAAAGAATACCTTTCATGAATTTCGCATAACTAGGCATTTGCTCCAGAGCCTCAGCGAAAGGTATGTTGATGTGAAGCTTCTTGAACACCTCCAGAAACTTACCAAATTGCTTGTCCAGCTTTTGTTTTTGCAATCTCTTAGGAAAAGGTGGTAGATGATAGAGTTGTTTCTCCCCTGTATTACCCTCAGGCAGAGTGTGTTCAACAGTAGTCTTCCTTGGTTCCCCCTCTTTCTCCTTTTTCTTTTCTCCTTCATCTATGACTTCAGCTTCTCCATCTTTTGCTTTTTCAGCATCAACAACTTTTCCAGACCTTAAGGTGATAGATTTGACTTGCTCCTTAGCTTCCTTCCTGCCTGGCACTTCAGTATCGCTGGGACATGTGCCAGGTTGACGATTGAGCAAGGCATTGGCTATTTAACCGATTTGCTTTTCTAAGGTCTTGATGGAAACAGCCTGATTTTTGCACAATAGCTTTAACTCCTCAAAATCAGCACTAGAAGGTGGAGCAGCACCTCCTTGTTGAAGATATGATTGCCTTTGAGCGTATTGCTAAGGTTGCTGGAATCCAGGTGGATTAAACTGTTTACTTGCAGCTTGCTGATATGGTTGCTGAACAGCATTCTGATTATTGCTCCAGCTGAAATTGGGATGATTTATGTTATTATGATGATAAGTAGCTAGCACAGGCTGCTGCGGTCGCTGATAATTGTTCATATACTGAACAGATTCATTAACAAGAGAACACTGATCCGTAAATGAGAGCCTGCACAAAGCTCACAGACAATAGCTATTTGATTGACTCCATAGTTGGCTAAAGAATCGACCTTCATAGACAGCGCTTGGAGCTGCGCTGTAATAGCTGTAGCTACATCTACTTTCAGAATACCTGCTACCTTCCCATGCATCATCCTTTGAGTTGGGTTTTGATACTCGTTTGCAGCCATAGTTTCAATAATATTATAGGCTTCAGTATAGATTTTGGCCCACAAAGTGCCTCTAGAAGCTACATCGAGCATGGGCCTAGATTGGGCCCCCAGACCATTGTAAAAACCAGTGATCACCATCCAGTCAGACATACCATGATGTGGACACTTTCTCAACATCTCCTTGTAGCGCTCCCAAGCTTCACACATAGATTCTCCTTGTTACTGCGCAAACTGAGTAAGAGCACTCTTCATAGCTGCAGTCTTGGCCATTGGATAGAACTTCACCAGAAACTTTTGCGCGAGATCTTCCCAAGTAGTGATGGACCCAGCCAGTAAAGAATGTAACCAGTCCTTAGCCTTGTCCCTCAGAGAGAATGGGAAAAGCCTCAGCTTGATAGCCTCATCAGTAACACCATTATATTTGAAAGTACTACAGATCTCGACAAAATTCTTGATATCCATGTTGGGATCTTCAGTCGCAGCACCTCCGAAAGAAACAGAATTCTGCACCATCTGAATAGTGCCCGGCTTGATTTCGAAAGTATTAGCCTGAATAGTCGGATGAATGATGTTTGACTGAATGTCATCAATTTTAGGCCGAGAAGAGTCCATTAGAGATGGATCAGCTGGAACTATATGATCACCCATTGTTACAGGTTCTTTCTTCTCACTCTCTATATCTGAATCTTCAAAAACTATCTTCTCTGGAAAGTCAAGAGCTGAATCTGTCTCCTCAGCCGTATCAAGATTTCTCTTGCGGGTGCAAGAACGTGTTTTTATAAACGCTCGCTAGAGTACCTGAAACACAACCGGAAGCAGTAAGTAACAAGTCTTAATCAATGAATCCTAATGACTACTACTGGCAAGTAAATAAACTAAACAAATTAACACCGAGTCCCCGGCAGCGGCGCCAAAAATTTGTGAGGCACAAAGCATGCACTAAATAAATCACACAAGTATACGCGTTCGCAAGTAATATAGAATAATTTCTAGTTCATTCCCATAGAGACTTTGACTAATTATATTTAATTAACACTGACTCACCAATGTATGATTACTCTTCAATGTCAAGATAATAACAATTAAGGTTGATTAACTAATATTAACTACGAGAATTAAACACTTAAATTATCAATATTAAACACACATGAGATCATAACTTCATTAATACTTCATTCAATAGTTATTGTTATTACCCTTAGCATGTAATGGTGGTGATATTAGTCGAACAACAAGAAAATGATAAACGCCAACTTTGGTTGTACGAATACTATTCTACTAAGCATCCACAATTAAGATAGAAGTTGAATAGGCATCAATTATGTGGAGACCCTATATGTCTACAGAATTTGACAACATAACGATTTAAGCGCAAGTTATTCATTATGATTACACAGGGCAAGTAAAACGGTTAAAGTTACCCACTAATCATGCATACAATACATGAACCTATGCTAGCATGGCAAGTTCTAAATCTCAAGATTCATTATCACTTCAAAAGAGATTAATACGCTATCTTATATGTTCATGACGCATATAAGACCAATAAGCACAACCTATACTAGATATCATACAATCACCACATACCAAGGTATTAAACAATTAACTAAAGAAATCCATAGTAAATCCGCTATGACCCCATGATCACGATTAGCCCATGATAGAACTCATCGTCACCATGGGTTCATATGAAAACATGATATAAACACAATGATATAAACTAATAAAAATACTTAATGAAAATAGAGTAAGTCACAAGAGTATTAAGGTTCAAAGAGTAAAGAAAACTAGAATCCACTGTTACAGTGAATTAAAAGAATCACAAGATGAACATATGCTTCCTCTTCTTCATTTTTGCGTGCTAAGATGGTCTTCTTAATCTTCTCTCCTTGTTACTTGTTCTTCAAACCGTCTCCCACGATTACTTATATAAGAGTCAACAAGAAACAGCAGTCGCAAAAGCCCAATAGAACTCGAATTAGAAATTCCAGAATATGAAATTCCGACCCCCAGGCGGCCGCCTCCAATCTTCAAGCGGGCGCCTGCTCACCAGGAGGTCGCCTGCTCTTTCCAGGCGGACGCCTGCATGCCTTCTGGAAAATTCTCAGGTTTGCTTCTGATTTTGCTGAATTCTTCGCATAACTCCCTGCAACTGATTCCAAGTACTTTCTTAGGCTTATTTCGATGAAATTCTTCTATCTAAACAATTTATATCCTGAAATGCAAAAACACATAAAAACGCGTTAAAAACACCAAATACTCGAGTTCAAGACACCAATTCAAGCCATTATGAGACGCTCTAAGTGGTATAAAATGCCACTTATCAATATATTTAAGAGAGAGAAGGTTTTTGAGAAGAAGTGTATGTATTGAATTTGAAAGAGATGAAGAGAATCACTTCTTGAAAAATTCACAGCAACTTTGTGGCTCTTTAGCTTGGTTGAAATGGGTTAGGGTGGAGGTTTATTTATAGAAAAAGTTAGGTGGATTGAATGGTGGAGATTTGAGGAAAATGGATGGTCGATGTTGTATGTCACATGGATTGATGACTTGGCATGTAGGTTGTGTTTTTTTGACATAGCCATATAAGACAAACAACTTTATGGGTTCAAAACTCAGTTGATATATTTGATTAAATATATATTTTCCTTTTTTTTAATCATTGTTTAGTTATTTTAATTAAGCATTAAGCACCATTAAATATGAACACCCTAAAAACTCTTAATTAAATACCATAAAAATATGATAATTACCTAAATATTATAAATGATAAACTGTGGTCAATGGTAACTAGGTCAAACGTGGTCAACTATGGGACCAACTGCCTCAAAATTTGTACCCGGACAAAAATTATCAAAATGTTACGAAATTTTTTCATGCATATAAAATACCATTTAAATGATCCATACCAAATTTCAAGTCATTATAGTGAGTAGAAGTATTTTATTTAAAATATAGACTATTCTGTCAGCCTTTTCTTCCGAGTAAAAATACCATTGGTCTGGAAATTAAATATATGGATCTTTTGACCAAAGTTTTGACTTGAATAAATACTTAAAATATATTTTCTAATATATAACATACATTTGGATGGTAGGAAATATTTTAGAGTATTTTTGAATAATTTTCTCAGAGAAATGCTGATTTTACGAAATGAGAGAAAATTACTTCACGTATACATGGAATGGGTTATAAAAATGGATATTAATATTTTAATCATGAATATTAATAAAATTTGGATAACAAATTTTTTGATGGATGTAAAATTATATTTTGGAGCGAAGAGGAAAATATTTTTAATATAGCACGAGTCTTTTAAGGAATATTTCTGATATATCCATTTTTCGAGCTTGTTGCCTTATTGATATTGCAACTGAGATCTAAGAAATATCATGCCTTGATATTTCTTCTTTGATCATATTTCCTTAGGGATATATTCCATAACGATATAATTTTGATGTTTTAGAATAATGGAATATCTCTTTTATATGAATATACTTGAAAATAATTTTGCTAGTTTCTTCACTATTTTGACTTGATTTGGATCAATTAAAATCATGTCCAAATGGAGAGGATCTACGTGTATTTAAAATTTATATTTAATCGTATAAATACCAAAATAAATATTAAATCAAAGATATCCTTTCAATCTTCCCCTTTTTGGTATTTGCCAAACAAACATAAATTTTAAAACTTTTCAAGTGTGTGTTTCCCCTTGGTGTATGCATGAGTTCTAAAAATATATAGTTGCACATACAGTTTGTGGGACTTAGCTTGATTCCTCTCTTAGGATAATTCCTGTAAAAAACTTGTTAGATTTATCATATATATAGAAGCACAATGGTTATCTAGCAAAAGTTAAGTATTTAAAAAATAAGGAGGGGTCCAAATTCTCTTCCCCTTTTATTTGGGAGATAGCCAAAAAGCATAATCTAGTTTATCATGGTAACAACATTTCATTGTATGAAGCATGCAATGTAAATTCAAGGAATTTAGAGAAACACTTAAGTCAAATTTTTCTTCCCCTTTTGTTTTACTATATTTGATGGCTAGAAGTTATATTTTACTTGTGAATTTTTAGTAGCATGAATTGATTAAAAGAAGTTTGTATCTTAAGAGATATATGGTTCATGCATACTATTCAAATTTTTCTAAAATTAACCATGGCAATATGTTTCTTTTAAGTGCACATAGTATTTGAAGAAAATGAATTTCATTTGCAGTTTATATTTAGAAATACAATGTGTTGAACATTTCTGTTTGGATCCAAAAGATACTATCATATTTGAGTTTGTAACTGTTTGATCTTGTTTTAAGCGTACTATGAAATTGTATATAACGCCTTTGTGTTTGAAAAATCATGGTAAATATTTATAATTATGCGTGTTTTATATGGCCTTTTTGTTGAGTGGCATTTATGACACTTTATAATGCTCCATTAAGCTTTGAAATGGTGTTTTGTACTCAAGATGTTGGTATTTTAATGTGTTTTCTAGTGTTTTTGCATTTCCGGCATTAATCTGGAATTCAGGTGAATTAGCATTGATTTGATGCTAATATGGTGTTAGGATGGTGTCCAGGGAATAAAGGCTCGTGAAGACCAACTCATTGCAGTAATAAAATTAAGCAATTTCAGTTTTTCCAGAAGACCGGCACGCCCGCGCTGTGCTAGCGCGCGGTCGCGCCATAGAAGCAGAATGTCACCATGCTTGTGCTGTGAAGCGCGCGGCCGCGCCAGGTCAGAATTCCAGATTCCTGTTTCAATTATAAGACTATTTTTCTGGGCTTTTGGAATAATTGGGTTGCTATTTAAAGACAACAAAAAGACATTTTTCATAACGGAGCTTAAGGAGGAGACGACAAGAAGACCTATAGCACAATTCAGCGAAGGAGAAGAAGTTCTAGTTTATTCTTGTGAATCTTTGTTTTAAGTTATAATCTTGGATGCTCGTTTCTTGTTCTGTTGAACCCAATACTCTGGATTACGTACTTTGTTTATTATTTTTTTATAAAGACTATGTTTATTATACCATGCTTTCATCGGAACCCACATTGATGATGAGTCCAATTATGTGCTAATCGTTATCGTGGGGTTCCAGCGGATTTATTTATGGATTTCTTTAGTTAAATTATTTTAATGCCTTAGTGTGTGGTGATTGTATGATAACCTAGTATCGGTTGTGCTTATTCGTCTTGTGAGCGTCGCGAACTTATAAGATAGCGTGTTAATCTTTAATGAAGCAAAAGTGGATTTAAGGGTTTAGAACTTGCCAAGCTAGTATAGGTTCATGTGCTATTGATATGCATGATGTGTAAGTAATTTTAACCATCTTACTTGTCCTATGTAATCATGATAGATAACTTGTGCATTAAACAATTATGTTGTCAAATTCTATAGACATATAGGGTCTAAATATAATTGGTATCTATTTAGCTTCTATCTCTTTTGTGGATATCTGGTAGTATGGTATTCGTACAACGAAAGTTGGCGTTTATCAGTTTTGTGTTATCTAATTAGTGTCATCGCCATTACATGCTAAGGTTAAGAATGAAAAGGCTATTGAATGAAGTATTTAATGAAGTTAGAATCCCATGTTTGTATTATATATTATTCAACTCTCTTTAATCTCTTAGTTAATATTCTCTAGTATAATTCTCAATAGTTAATCGTAGTATAATCAAAACCTAAATTGTTATTCGTCTTAGCATTGAATAATAGCCATATCATTGTTGCATAAGTGCATAAATCATAAAGTTAACCTAAACATGTCTCTGTGAGAACGAACTAGAAATAATTCTATATTACTTGCGATCGCGTATACTTGTAAGAAATATTAGCGCGTGTTTAGCGACTAACAAATTTTTGGCGTCGCTGCGGGGGACTCGGTATTAACTTTTAGTTTATGTGTTTATCATCAGTGATCGTTAAAGTTCATTGACTCGGACATTGTTACTTACCTACTCATTTTCTTGTCGTGTTTCAGGTACTCTAGCGAGCGTGTATGCAAACGCGTTCGCGGGCTCGTAAGAGAACTCTAGATCAAGCCGAGGAAGAAGCTGTAGTGATTTGAAGGGAATTTTTTGAGGACGAAGAGAAAGTAGAAGAAGAAGAGAAAGTCGAGGAACCAGATTTAGTAGTGATGGGAGATCAAGCAGAAATTCCTAAGGCTTTGATGGACTATTCTCAGCCTAAGATCAATGATATTCAGTCGAGCATCATCAGACCAGCCATCTCGGCTAACACTTTTGAGATCAAGTCGAGCACGATTCAGATGATACAGAACTCAGTTCAGTTTGGGGGTTCTCCTATAGAAGACCCTAACATGCACATCAGGGATTTCATCGAGATCTATGACACTTTCAAGTTCAATGGGGTGACTGAAGATGCTATCAAGCTGCGACTCTTCCCATTCTCTCTGAGGGATAAAGCAAAATGTTGGTTACATTCTCTATTGCAAGGGTCTATCACCAAATGGGAGGATCCTGCTCAAAAGTTTCTCACTAAATTCTTTCCTATAGCGAGGACTGCTATAATCAGGAATGCTCTTACTCAGTTTGTACAGCAAACTGGAGAATCTCCGTGTGAGGCTTGAGATCGATATAAGGAGATGCTAAGGAAGGGCCCACACCATGGAATGCCTGATTGGATGATTATAAACTGTTTCTATAATGGTTTGGCCACTCAGTCTAGACCTATGCTCGATGCAGCGTCTGTTGGAGCCTTATGGGCCAAAATCTATAATGAAGCTTATGAATTGATTGAGCTCATGGCAGCTAATGAATCTCAGAATCCTACGTAAAGAATGTTGCAAGGCAAGGTAGCCGAAATTCTGGAAGTAAATATAGCTACTGCTATAGCTGCTCAACTTCAAGCTTTGACGATGAAAGTGGACTCTTCGGCTAATTATGGAGTTAATCAAATCACTAGTGTTTGTGAACTTTGTGCGAGGGTACATGCAACTGAGTAGTCTGCTATCTCTAGCGAATAAGCTCATTTTGTGAGCAACTTTCAGAGATCACAGCAGCAAGCTCCAACAACTTATCATCCCAATAATCGAAATCATCCTAACTTCAGCCGGAGAAACAATCAGAATGCGGTGCAATAACCTTATCAGCCATACACAGCAAAGCAGTATAACCTTCCTAGTTTTCAACAACCGCAATATGCCCCTAGGCAACAACTTTAACTTCAGAAGTTACCGCAAGCTAATAAAAAATCTGAATTGGAGGAGTCGAGGCTCATGTGTAAGAGCCAAGATGTTTCTATCAAGATCTTGGAGAATCAGATTAGGCAGATTGCTAATGTATTAATGAATCATCAACCTGGCACGCTTCCAAGAGGTACTGAAGTGCTAGGCAAGAAGGAAGCTAAAGAGCATGTTAAGGCAATCACATTGAGGTCTGGTAAGCTTGCAAATCCTGAAAAAGCTAAGACTCCAGAATCTGAAGTTGAGGCTGAAGAAGAAGTGCAGAAGGAAGCAAAAGTGGAACCAAGGAAGACTACTATTGAGCACACTCCTCCCGAGGGTTATACAGGGGAGAAACAGATCCATCCTCCACCTCCTTTTCCTAAGAGGCTGTAGAAGAAAAAGCTGGATAAGCAGTTTGGGAAGTTTCTGGAGGTGTTCATGAAACTTCACATCAACATACCTTTCGCTGAAGCTCTTGAACAAATGCCTAGTTCTGCGAAGTTTATGAAAGGTATTCTCTCTCAGAAGGTGAAGCTTGATAACTTAGAGACTGTTGCTCTCACGGAGGAATGTGGTGTTGTGCTGCAACAGAAGTTGCCTCTGAAGCTTAAAGATCCTGGAAGCTTCACTATTCCATGCACCATTGGAAATGTGTCAATTGACAAATGCTTGTGTGACTTTGGAGCTAGCATCAATCTGATGCCTTTGTCAATCTTCAAGAAGTTGGATTTACCGAATCCAAAGCCTACTTATATAACTTTACAGTTGGCCGATCGTTCTATTACTTATCCACGAGGCATTGTTGACGATATTTTGGTCATGGTGGATAAACTCATCTTTCCTGCTGATTTTGTAATTCTTGATTTCGAGGAGGATAAGAAGATTCCCATAATCTTGGGAAAACCTTTCTTGATGACTAACCGAACCTTGATTGATGTGTAGAAAGGTGAGCTCACCATGCGAGTGTTGGATCAGGATATAACTTTTAATGTGTTCAATGCGATGAAGTTCCCTACGGAAAATGAGGAGTGCTTAAAAGTGGAGTTGGTGATTCTGTGGTTACTTCAGAACTTGTAATTGCGAAGTTCTGATGCCTTAGAAAAGGCCTAGTTGGGGAATTCTGGTAGTGAAGATGATAAAGGGGATGAGCAGTTACAATTTCTGAATGCTTCTCCCTGGAAAAGGAAGATGGATATGTCTTTTGAATCTCTTGGAATGGAGGAGCTGAACAAAGCTCCTAAGCGCCTCAAGCCATCTATTGAGGAAGCTCCTACTCTTGAGCTTAATCCTTTACCTGAACATTTAAGGTATGCGTTTTTAGGTGATGCATCTACTTTTCCTGTTATTATTGCATCTAACCTTTCAGGTAGTGATGAGGAAAAACTCTTGAGAATTCTGAGAGAATTCAAATTGGCAATTGGTTGGACGATAGAAGATATCAAGGAAATCAGCCCTTCTTATTGTATGTATAAAATTCTGCTAGAGGAAGGTAGCAAGCCTACTGTTGAGCAACAACGAAGGCTAAATCCTATCATGAAAGAAGTCGTAAAGAAGGAAATTCTTAAGTGGCTGGATGTATGGATCATCTATCCTATTTCTGACAGTTTTTGGGTGAGTCTAGTTCAGTTTGTACCAAAGAAAGGAGGTATCACAGTCATTGCTAATGAGAAGAATAAGCTCATTCCTACTCGAACAGTCACGGGGTGGAGAGTTTGCATTGATTACAGGAAGCTGAACAAGTCCACGAGAAAAGATCACTTCCCTCTGTCGTTTGTTCATCAGATGCTTGACAGATTGGTTGGGCATGAGTACTACTGTCTTCTGGATGGCTATTCGGGCTATAATCAAATTTGCATTGCTCCGGAAGATCAGGAGAATACTACTTTCACTTGTCCATTTGGTACTTTCGCCTTTAGAAGGGTTTCTTTTGGGTTATGTGGAGCACCGATCACATTTTAGAGATGCATGATGGCTATCTTCTCTAATATAATTGGTCAGAATGTGGAGGTGTTCATGGACGATTTCTCTGTGTTTGGTGATTCATTTAATGAGTGCTTGCAGAATCTTGGCGACGTTCTCAAGAGGTGTGTTGAGACCAATCTGGTTCTCAATTGGGAGAAATGTCGCTTTATGGTGTGACAGGGCATTATTCTTGGACACAAGGTCTCTAGTAAGGGTCTTGAGGTGGACAAAGCCAAAGTGGGGGTCATCAAAAATCTTCCTCCACCAAATTCCTGTTAAGGGAGTTCACAGTTTTCTAGGTCATACGGGCTTCTACATGCGGTTCATCAAGGACTTCTTAAAAATTTCTAAACCTTTGTGCAATCTTCTGGAGAAGGATGTCCCATTCAAGTTTGATGACGAGTGCTTGGCTTCTTTTAAGTTTTTAAAGAAGAGTTTAATCACGGCACATGTCATAACTGCACCTGATTAGAGTGGATCGTTTGAAATTATGTGTCATGCAAGTGACTTTGCAATTGGAGCGATTCTTGGGCAGAGAAAGAACAACATATTTCATATGGTCTACTATGCTAGTAGGACCCTAAATGGTGCTCAACTGAATTATACTACTACGGAGAAAGAACTTTTGGCTATTGTCTATGGTTTTGAGAAATTTTGATCTTATCTGCTTGGGACGAAGGTGACAGTTTTCACTGATCATGCTGCAATTTGATATCTCGTCTCGAAGAAGGACTCGAATCCTAGATTGATCAGATGGGTTCTTTTGCTTCAGGAATTTGAGTTAGAGATCAAGGACAGGAAAGGTACTGAGAATCAAGTTGCTGATCATCTCTCTCGTTTAGAGGATCCAAGTGCAACTTCACTGGATAAGAAATTAATAAATGAGTCTTTTCCTGATGAACAGTTGTTTGGAGTGCAAGAGGAAGAATCGTGGTTTGTAGACATTGTGAATTACCTTGTGAGTAATATCATGCCTCCCGACTTGTCGTATGCTCAAAGGAAGATGTTTCTGCGTGAAATGAAGTGGTATATGTGGGATGATCCATTTCTTTTTCGACAAGGAGTTGACCAAATCATCCGGAGATGTATTCTTTATAGCGAAACGAGGGGGTCATAATCAGTGATGAGGGGTCGCATTTTATAATTGCAAGTTCACTGCTATGATGCAAAGGTATAATGTGAATCATCGCATTGCTATGGCTTATCATCCTTAGAGGAATGGTCAAGCTGAGGTATCTAACAGAGAGATCAAGCACATTTTAGAGAAAGTTGTGTGTCCATCAAAGAAATATTGGTCTTTAAAGCTTGATGAAGCTGTTTGGGCGTATAGAACAACATACAAGACTCTATTGGGAATGTCTCCGTTTCATTTGGTTTATAGTAAGGGGTGTCATTTTCCGTGGAGCTCGAGCATAAAGCGTATTGAGCTTTGAAGAAGTTGATTCTTGATTTCGATGTAGCTGGAAAGAAGATGATGCTTCAATTGAATGAACTCGACGAGTTTCGACTTCAAGCATATGAAAACAACAAAATGTATAAGGACAAAGTCAAGAGGTGGAACGATAGGGGTCTAGTGCTCAAATCATTTGTGCCGGGGCAACAAGTTCTTTTTTTAACTCTCGCCTCCGTCTTTTTCCTGGGAAGTTGAATTCAAGGTGGTCAGGGCCATTTGTTGTCAAACTGTGTTTCTACATGGAGCGGTGTAAATTTTTGAGAATGATCTGGGCCAAACATTCAAGGTAAATGGTCAGAGGTTGAAGCATTACTATGGTGACACGGCAAACCGCGACGTGGTTAGTGTCATTTTATTGTCCGTATGATCTCGCAATACTATGTCAAGATAACGACATAAAGCAAGTGATTCTTGGGAGGCAACCCAAGTGTGTTGTACAATAGTAGATGGAGGAAGAAGAAAGGAAGGAGAAAAGCACAAAATAATCAAAAAAATAAAAATTTTCAGGGCAAACTATAGTAGCACGACGTGCCCCGCGCTGAGGAAGTGGGGAAGCCATGCCACTTTTCCAGAGACAGAGCACGCCCGTGGTGCTTGGCGGGGTGGCCGCGCTGAAAAGTCAGAAGCACAGCCCGCCCTCGCTGAGGTAGCACGTGGCCGCGCTACCCCCTGAATCCACAAAAAATAATAACAGCTGGGAAAAGAGAAAATCGCGGACTTATTCCAAAAATCAATTTCTACCCGAATTTTACTCTTCCACATCCCAAATTTCCCTCTCCAATCAAAACTATTATTCCTACTATTCCCATAATTAATTCCCACTTATATTCCATATCTAATTCTCCTTCAACCTTCTATATATACACACACACACTTATACATAAACTTTTCCATCACTTCTCTAATTCTCAAACACAATTCTCTCTCAAACACTTATCTTTTATTCTCTCTTATTCAATCCCAATGGCACCCAAAAGACTGCGAACTCAAGTAAGCAGCAACACCACTGATTCTTCGAGTGCAGGTGGTGTGAGGCCAAGGTTTTCAACTCCCGAGGCTGAAGCGGAGTATACAAGGCTTCTCTCGAAGACTATAGCCAAGGAGCGTGGTTCTCTGTCATCAGGAAAAAATGGTAAGTTGTTAAAGATGATCTTGGAGATGGGCTGAGTTGCTTTTTGCGAGGCACCCTCTACTACGCCCATGAGTGTGGTTCGTGAGTTTTATGGTAATGCGAAGGTAGAGAAGAATGGTTTCACTGTGGTTCGGGGGATGATGGTGGAGTACAATGCTGAGGCAATAAGGAGGGTGATTGAGCAGCCCGCGAGGAAGCCCGGTTGGGATATTTGGAATGAGAAGACTCCAGAGGAGTTTGATTTGGATTTGATAGTAGCTACTCTGTGTGTGCCTGAGACTCACTGGAAGTTCAAGAGGGGCACGACTGATTATTCCATGTATCCTGCTTCGTGCATGAACAAGTTTATACGTGCATGGAATTCGTTAATTTGTGCTAACATCATGCCATCTTCTCTTGTGCATGATGATACCGTGGAGCGTGCATGCTTGTTGTGGGGTATTCTGTAGGGGGACTATGTGGACCTTGGTATGGTTATTCACCAAGGGATTTTGAGATTTTTTCGAGGGAGTACTACGGATTATATACCCTATGCGTCCATTGTGATGAAGTTGTGTATGGCAGTTGGTGTTCATTGGCCAGCACACGAGCAGCTCTAGATTTTGAGTGGTCCGATTGACAGCACCACCCTATTGATGATGCAAGAGTGGGATGGGGGCAACCCTGATTTGAAGGGACTTGGTTATTCTTTTGACCATCTTCCTTGTAGGAGGCCAACTGTCGGGGCAGCTCAGACGAGCAGAACAACGTGGAGATCTCAGTTGGGTGAAGAGGCTGGTCCATCACAGCAGGAGCAGGAGGAAGCAGGAGCAGATGTTGGAGTTGGTATGAGCATGGCGCAGTATAGGCATCTAGAGAGGAGGATGGATGTGATGCATGACATCCATAGTCGGTTTGCACGTGATCTCACCCAGGCATTAGGGACTGCTTTCAGAGCCACAGGTGTTGACATCTAGTGGCCAGTATTTGCTGAGGACTCCGTGTATCCACCTCCAGACACGCCTGACACTCCACCCGTTGGGGGTGAGGATCCTGATTCCGAGTAGGTATGCTTGATTCCTTACTATTACCTTCACTGAGGACAATGAAAATTTTAAATTTGGGGGTAGTAGTTGAAGGAATATGTTTTGTGTGAGTCATATATAGTTTGCATATTCATGATAGTTTAGTTTATATAGTTGCATATTTTCCATGTAGTAGTTTTTTTTTATTTTTGTAGTTTTTATTATAGTTTGTTCATATAGTTTCATATATTTGCATAATAATATGATCCCTTGGATGATTTTTCCGATTGATTTGTGATATTGATGCTTATGTAGTGATGTCGTATTTGGTGATGTTACGTCCTGTCAAGTTGAATTGTATGCTAGAGACAATTGTATTTCACTAAGTCTTAGAGGTTGCTTGAGGGATAGATCATGGGCATGGTTTATTTATTTGTCGAGGTTTAATCGCTTGTTTATATTTAGAATTTAGGATATTCTCTTAATAATAAATTAACATGGATATTTAGAAATTGCAGAAAATTAGATTTCATTGCTGGTTGTTGTGGCTAGGTGTCAAATGGCGAGTAGCCAGATCATTTTATATGAGTAGTCTAGGGTTGAACGAGATGGAGCGAAACACACTCGTTCAGAAATTTGTGAAAAAAAAGAAAAAGGGAAAAAAAGAAAGAGAAAAAAGAGAGAAAAATAAAAAAATATATAAGTGGTATGTATAATTGATCACGAGTGGGCTCTTTAGTACTTGAGTTATTAAGTTTATTGCCCAGTAATGATACAATTGTTTAAGGGGGGTTGGATACAATTGTATAAACATTTCGAACAAGTATAAAAATATAACAGTTATTTATATTTCTGATAAAAACTGTTACAAACGCTCTCAAGAAATACTGATGTTCTTGAGAACTTCTAGGTCGTACAATGCTCGAGTTTTTCACTATGTGATGACCTAAACCATGTTTATATAATACACAGCTGCTACAAATCAGTCTAGAATATGCATTATCATTTACTAACATAAAATTATACATATCTTTAACTGAATATACAAAGTCCTATCACTCTGAACGTAACAGATATCCATCCCTCAAAATAAGGAACAAACTTAATCTTCACAACAGACTGTGTTCAGATGCTGATGTTTTGCAGATACTGATGATGCAGCAAATCCTGATGGCACATCAAATCCTGATGACATCTAAAACAGTCAGATCCTGAGCTCCTCCTAATCATTGAGAATCAGCACGTAACAATCTCCCCAGATTTATGCTTAATGTAATGAAGCACAAATTCTATTCTCAATGATGCCAAAAATAATTACAAAATGTACAAGGAATAAGGCTTAGTTCAGTATCCTAAGATAACTGACAGTTGTTTCCAGAAATTTGTTTAACCTTTCTTCCTCCTTATCTTGAAGGACTTTGACAAGCTTTTTCTTCAACTCTTTCTTCTCTTCAGTATCTTCTCCAAGCTGATAAATGGCTGATCTTAATTTAGAGATCGAACTCTTAGTTATTTCAAGATCACCAATTAACATAAAGCTTAAGATGACATCTTCATGATCAAGACTAACTGAGGATTGTTGACAAAAACTTTTAGAAGTGCAGCTCCGTTTTTCATCTTCATTTCTTGACCGGTATAAGTTTTGTACATAGGAACATAATCACCATTGTATTTGTCTTCTTTATTCATGATTCTTCTTCTGATACTCTCAAGTATCATAGAAGACCAGTTTCTGGTGACATTGTCCTCAACTGTAAGAAGATAGTGAATATATTTCAACTCTATCACAGTCTTCATCAAGAGTTGCTGCAATGCAAAGCTTTTCACTTTACCATCTCTCAAGAAGTACAGAATCTCTTCTCTGACATCACCAAGATTTATCTTCCTATAAACAATCTATACAGATTCAACTTTCTCAAGATGTGAAGGAGTAATTCTCTCACCAAGATTGTCAGTCAGAATATCTGTGTCTAGTAAATCAGACCTCCGAGTCTCCATTCCAAAATGACCAATACCTCCTCTATTACGAGTTTTGATAATCTTTAGCTTTTCATTATGTTCCACCCAAGAAGGTTTATTGATGGAACTCTTAGTTATTTCAAGATCACCAATCAAAATAAAGTTTAAGATGACATATTAATGATCAGGACTGAAAGATGAGGATTGTTGAGAAAAACTTTCAGAACTGCAGCTCCCTTTTCTATCTTCATTTCTTGACCGATATAAGTTTTGTAGATAGGAACATAATCACCATTGTATTTGTCTTCTTTGTTCATGATTCTTCTTCTGATACTCTCAAGTATCATAGAAGACCAGTTTCTGGTGACATTGTCCTCTACTCTAAGAAGATAGTGAATATATTTCAACTCTATCACAGTCTTCATCAAGAGTTGATGCAATGTAAAGCTTTTTACTTTACCATCTCTCAAGAAGTACATAATCTCTTATCTGACATTACCAAGATTTATCTTCCTATAAACAATCTGTACAGATTCAACTTTCTCAAGATGTGAAGGAGTAATTCTCTCACCAAGATTGTCAGTCAGAATATCTGTGTCCAGTAAATCAGACCTCCGAGTCTTCATTCCAGAATGACCAATACCTCCTCTAGTACGAGTTTTGATAAGCTTTAGCTTTTCATTATGTTCCACCCAAGAAGGTTTCTTGATGGAACTCCTAGTTATTTCAAGATCACCAATCAACATAAAGCTTAAGATGACATCTTCATGATCAGGAATGAAAGATAACTGAGGATTATTGAGAAAAACTTTCAGAACTGCAGCTCCCTTTTCCATCTTCATTTCTTGACCGGTATAAGTTCTGTACATAGAAACATAATCACCATTGTATCTTCTTTGTTCATGATTCTTCTTCTGATACTCTCAAGTATCATAGAAGACCAGTTTCTGGTGACATTGTCCTCAACTCTAAGAAGATAGTGAATATATTTCAACTATGTCACAGTCTTCATTAAGAGTTGCTGCAATGTAAAGCTTTTTACTTTACCATCTCTCAAGAAGTATAGAATCTCTTCTCTGACATCACCAAGATTTATCTTCCTATAAACAATCTTTACAGATTCAACTTTCTCAAGATGGGAAGGAGTAATTCTCTCACCAAGATTGTCAATCAGAATATCTGTCTCCAGTAAATCAAACCTCCGAGTCTCCATTCCAGAATGACCAATACCTCCTCTAGTACGAGTTTTGATAAGCTTTAGCTTTTCATTATATTCCACCCAAGAAGGTTTCTTGATGGACTTATCAATATTCTCCTATTCTGAAATAGAATCCCTATGTCCTGCTGACATAAATTCAATATGCTTGAATCCTTTAGGATAACTAAATGTATAAACATCTTTCTTATCCTTCTTGCTGAGAGGAGCATACCCTGTAGATAAATCATGAATATTTCCTCTTTTTTTCAGCCACAACTCCCTTCTTGAATTTAGAATTTTTTGCTCATAGTCACTGCATGCTTGATCAGCTTGTTCATCAAGAATTGATTCATCCAATACTTTGATCACCTTTTCATCAGTGTCAAAATCAGCTATTAGATTCACAGCATCATGATTTGCCTTTTCGCAGGTTTTATGTCTGCTTCAAGAGACATATTTGCATTAGTTATATCAACTTGAGCAATGTCAGCGATTGATTTCTTCTTTCTTTGGATAATTATTTCTTCGGTATACTCAGCTTCTTCATCATTTCCTTGTACATGAACAAAACCTTCTCTAAATAGAACATGTAGAAATGCAAAATCAATTGCAGAACCTTGACTTGAATTAGAAATTCTTCCTCTTCCTCTTCTTCCTCTGGCTCTTGTAGTTCTTCCACCTCTTTTTCCTCTTCCTTTAGAGGTGTTTGCTTCAGCTTCAATTTGAGCCATTAATTCCTTCTGTTGCATAACTGCTTCTTCAGTTGTTAGATCAGGAAATTCTTCAGTTATCAACCCAAGAGCACTTCCGGCATTCTTTTGCTCAAACCTCTTATCCTTGTAGTACAGAACAATCTCCTCACCTCTTTCATTCTGTCTGTAAGGAAAGAATAATCATTTAGCATCTCCTATGTTAGAGATTGTAACATCACCAATTTCAGGAGCATCAGCATTAGTCTTGTACTTAGCTTCATGAGCACCAGTAGACTTTCCTTGTCCTGAAGAACCGGATCTTTTAGAATGTTAGGTTGTTGAGCAATATGAGCAATTTGAACATTTGCAACCGGATTCTTATCACCATCATCATCAGTATCTTTATCTTTCAACTGAATAGAGTCAGGTGTACATTTTGTGACAGCTATCTTGTCCCCTTTTTTGGCATCAGTATTTGAAAGAAGAGAAAATATAGCATCCAGTTTATCAGCCATTGAAGACACTTTATCTTCCAAGGAAGAAAATCGAGTATCCATGCTTTGTTGAGATTGAACCACGGCTTTAACGGCCTTTTTCACACTTATGAGTTCAGCTGAAGTAAGTGGATTAATCATAAATGCATCAATCTTGTTCTGTAAATTAGCATGAGATGTCTTCATATCAGCAAGGTCAGAGAGAATTCCTTTCACTAAGATGGTAGAGGCCTTGAGATGCAACTTAAGGTCAGGGTTTTGAAGTCTATCATATGCCCTATGAACATGTTGCATACCAACAGCTGAGGAGATAGAAGTATGTGCATCTCTCCATGCAAAATCCTATTCAGTCTTTCGAAAATGCTCAGCATCAACGTTTTATAAGAATGACCAGCATTGAAATGTGAAGAAGAACAAACATTGGACTTCTTAGATACATCAATAGCAATCTTAAGCTGAGCTGTGTCAGGATCATCAGGATCACTGTATTCATCAGAATCAGAGCAAGACAGACTCTCAGAAGAATTTGTAGAGCTCGGCAGTATTGCTTTGCCTTTAAGAGGATCCTTAGCAATAAGTATCTATTTCTAATGAGGTCCTGAAATATAAAACAATGTAACACCTAAATCTCTCTTTTCTTTTCAAGTGATCTCATCACTTCTCACATAATATATTACTTTGAAGAGTAATATGTTTCTCACATAAGAAAGTTTATAAGAAAAGAAAAAATTATAAAATTATTTTCTCAAAACTACCTCTCCTTTTTCCAGTACAGGAGACTGTCACTCAAAATTTAATTTTCTCACATAGTATTTTCACACAGTCTCACAGAAAAGCACAATCACACATTTTGCAAAAAAATAAGAGATGGCTGAGAGGAGTAGTATGCTTGTCATATAAATAGAGGTAACCTCAAATAAGAGACTATTTATAATCATACAAACATGAAGAATAATATAGGAAAATAAGCAATACCTGAAGGCGAGTCCTTAAATGGAAGTGTTGATAGCGGAGGAACAAACAACGCATCAGGATGCTTTGACAAGCTAGTGAGCAACAAAGAATAATCAGTAGAAGCTTCTTGAATGGATAGTTGACCAACATCAGGATTTGTTGTAGCATCATGATTTGATTTGTCAGGAGAATGAACTAGGCCACCATCAGTACTTTGAACTGATGGTTCTTGTGGGGCCTGAGGAATATGAGTTGCTTCAGCAAGAAGTGATGAAGGTTCTTGTGTACTCTCCTCAAACATCAGATCATTAATAACTGTATCCATATTTCACAATACATCCTGATGAGCCTTCTTTTCTTGCAGCAGTTGTTCAGAGTCAGTAAGAAGATCACCTTGAGCAAAATCAACAATTATTTGTATAGCCTCTTTGTCTGCATCTTCCCTTTGAGAAGATGGTTCTTGTGTGAATGGATGTATCTCAGTTTCTAAATCCCTTTGATACTTAGGTTCTTGTGGACTAACATCCATAGCAGAGGACTGAGTCTTTTTCTTTTTTCTGATGTACCTAACCACATCTTCAGCTTTTCTTTTAAACGTGCTCTTGTCAGTTTTCTTGGGCTCAACAGTTTCTTTGTTCACTGGAAACTTGTTGATCAGAGCATTAGCATCAGTAGTTGGCTCCTTGGTTCCAGTTCTGTCAACAGAGTCATCAGAAATTACAACTGTTGATTTTTTTATCTTCATCCTTGGCCCAACGGGCATCTGATCATCAGAGTTAGAATCATCTTGCATGATCAGCCTTCTTTTCCGGACTGGAAAACATTCTTCTTTCTTTTCACTCTCACTCAGTGAGGCATGTTGAGCTCTCTGTTTAGATTGAACAGATTTCTTAACCAGCCTTTTCTTTAGTACAACTGATGCCTTTTGAGAGACATCAGAGGAGGCTAATTTAGGAGCTGGATTGGAGTTCTGTTTAGTAGAAGGTTAGAAACAAGAGGGATAGTGTCTTGTTCCACAACATCAGGAAATGTTACAGAGGTGCCAGCATCAGGATTTTCAGGCACTTGTGAAGGAGTAGGTCTATTTCTTAATAAAAATTGCCTGACCTCCTGAGGCAGGAAGGGAAGTCCTGAAAACTTATTCTTTTCATCTCTTTTGATATGATTAGTGATGGCCTTCTCAGAAATTTGAAATACAGGAAGCAATTCATCATTATCAAATTCAACATTAGGGCATAGAAAATTAAAAATCAGTTGAAGAAATCTAGTATACCCTATTACACCTGATGCATCTGTTCTCCTAGCAATTATTAATTGAAGAATGGTGTTACAATAGTCAAAATTACCATAATAGAGAAGAGAATACCCAATTTTCAGAGAAGTGGATGGAAGAGCATCAAAATTTGTTGTCTTATTCAAGAAACATCTGCTGATACAATCAAAGAAGAAAGTACATTCTCTCTTTAATTTTGTTCTTGTCAATTCCCAATTATTGTGAAGTCACCTTTGTAGTTCAGAGTTCTGAGCATATCAAATAGCTACTCAGTTACATAATTATCAGGAGCACCATCACAAGCAGGAAACCTCAATTCTTGAACCAGAACATCAGCATCAACCTCATACCTGGGTCCCTAATATTCAAAAGAGAAAGTAGTATTTGTTGCATTAACTAGAGTTGTATCCCATACCTGCATTACAGCCCTGTATGATACCTTAGTAGGATTTGTGAGAGCATATCCAAATGGACATTGGAGTAAAAAATCCTGTATATCATGAAAAGATTGAGGAAACTGCTGATGTATAAGCGGAGCCAAGTAGTTATTGGTTCCAAAAGTGTTTCCATTAATAATAGTGGTTTGAATGAAGAAGGGTGAACTCTCAGAAGATGACATGATATTTGTAGGTTTTGAGGAAAGGTATTCGTTAGATGTGAATAGTGAGGCTGTGTGTATGATAATATGTGTCACAGAGGTTCTTGTGCAAATATAAGTTTGCAAAGCTTAGTTGTATGTAACACACTCGGAGAAGGAAGCTTAGTGAATTAGACTTCTGATAGAGGATAATTACTGAAGAATTGGAGTGGAAAGTGGAGTAATGTGTAAAATAAGCAACAAAGGACACACTACTCTTTTAGAAAATTGTTGTGTGACTTTGTTCAATAATCTATCCACTTTTAAACAATAATTAAGAAGATAATCACTTTTTCAGTATTAAATAATTCAGAAATCATTTGTCAATAATTTTCTAAATTAAAATAAGTTGACCTGTCATCAGTATTTGGTACCTCTTATCTGTCAGGATTTGACATCGTCAGGATTTGTCGATTCAAATTCATCAGTGTTTGTCAAAACAACTCAAGCTTATCAGAAAACCATAATTTTAATCTCAAGAATCATTAAAAGATACATGTTAATGGTGTGATTTAGAGATTAACAGGCTATAATTAAGAACAAGCACATGCATACACAACTAAAGAACATAGATTAGGTCTTGTAAGCAAAATAAACAAAATTTCATTAATAATTCAAGAGAGTACATTTCATGAAATTTTCTATTACATACATAGATGATTACAAGAAAATCCTAGTCTAATAGAAGAAGCTGATGATTTTTATTAGTTCCTCCTACTTTCCATGAAAAGCACAGCAAGACGGATGATCTGTTCTTGCTAACGAAGAACTTCTCATCTTTCTTCCTCTAGACGATCAAGATGGAGGCGATAATCCATCTCGAAGAACAGGAGATCTGTCAGAATCTCCCATGGAACTCAGTTCCACACTTTATTGGGAATGATAGTGATGTGCCATTCCTGCTACCAGTCTTCGCAGCTAAACTCCACATTGAAGTTTTCGTAGTTCAAGAACATGTTGCAGAGAACCATTTTTGTGATGGAGAAGAAGAAATATGAGAAATGAAAGTGAAAAGATTATTTTGTGTTTGGAAAGAGATGATTGGACTGAATGAGAATGATGGTTTAAATAAGAGAGAAAAGGAATATCAAAGGACTAGGAGACTGATTAATTATTAAGTGTAGAGTTAACTTAATGATTTAACCAAAAGATATCTTATTAAAGCGGGTCTCCCTAAACTGATTTGCAATGATGACAATGATATATATTAATACATGCACATTTAGCAAATAAATTCACTTAATTTATCATGCATATAATAAAATACATCAAAAATTCCCAGCTTAATATCTTGAACATCATTTAGGACATATCAGGATTTGATCAATATACATCAAGATTTGATCAAATATAAATTTAAAAAGAATTTATCTGTCCCAACTAACCATACCAAGTTCATTGACAAGCTTTGTAAATTTTGCTTCAGGTAATGGCTTCGTGAAGATATCAGCCAGCTGCTGATCAGTAGGAACAAAATGAAGCTCAATCATTTCTTCCATGTTATGCTCTCTTATAAACTGATATCTGATGCTGATATATTTGGTAAGAGAGTGTTGCACTGGGTTTCTTGTCATAGAAATAGCACTTTGATTATCATAATAAATAGGAATTTTAGAAAATTATAGTCCATAGTCCATGAGCTGGTTTCTCATCCATAACAACTGAGCACAACAACTCCCAGCTGCAATATATTCAGCCTCAACAGTTGAAGTAGAAATATATTTCTGCTTCTTACTGAACCATGAGACTAATTTGCCTTCCATAAACTGATAGCTCCCAAATTTACTCTTTCTGTCTATCTTGCAGCCAGCAAAGTTTCCATAGGAGTAGTTGTAGCTGCACTTTCTTGCATATTAAACATTTTCAATAGATTCTGTGGTGCCCTCCACACACACACACACAATATGAAACCTATATATAAAATATTATTTGCAATGACCCTGCTTTACACAACCACGGATCACAACAGGTTAAAGTATGAGAACAAGCCACAACCTTAACTTTTATTACAACGTACCAAATCTCAACTAATTTAACTTACAACTGATAATGAAATTATTATTACAATATTGCTAACTTACTACCGTTTAAAGCTCCTGCTAGCTCGATCCAACTCAATCTGAAATCCTAGCTCATACACTGGACTGGGGAACCTCGCTATCAACCATATCTTTCTTAACTGTAAAATACATAAAAAGATTCGCAAGAGTGAGCTAACTAGCTCAGCAAGTCATAATAATGATTACTGAGGTAAAACAATGTTCAGATGGGATGATTCAGAAGAATCAAGTTTCTTGCTAAATAATCATTTGAATTGGATATTCATTTTAAGTTTGAAAACCAAGGTTAGGCCGCTGATCAGTCACACACTAACCCCGAGAAAGGGACATAACTCTGCTCTATAAATTGGATCCAAGGCACACATTGGCCAAATTCAACCACGAATCGATCTGACCATGAACTGGTCCACATAAATAAAACTATCCAATTCTAAAACAGTTCAGTATGATAAACAATATAATTTAATAAAACAAGATCATAATCAACAGTGAGAAAACATTTGTATAAAAGCGTAATGCAATTCATGAGTATCATGAGGGTATATCATGGTATGTATAAGAAATGGCCTCCAGCTTGTAGGAGGGTCAGGTATTAGATGAACAATGATTTTACAAGGTTTAGTTCTTTGATGTTACATGGTATGATTGAGTATAAAAGTTTCTGTATGTCCAAGCAATTTTATTCCAGTGCTTGGTGTATGGTGGGTATGTATTTGTGGAGTAGTACCGTATTTGTGTGTAGTTCAATATCTGGTATATTAACAATGGATGGTTTACAAAGAATAAGGCTTACGGCTCAAGATCAAATGATGTAATCAGGATTCAAGGTTGAATTATTCTGAATTCTTACAATATAAAGCAGAACAATTTTGAATACTAACAATACATTACGAAAGAGAGTTTAAAAATGTCTATAATATATCTCGAGAAAGGTTCAGAAGTACTTGCCTTCTCTCAATTGATTCCAACTTCACTTGTACTTTTCTAATGATTCAATTCAACAACCACTTGTCTACTTTTCCTATGCCTCGCTTATATTCACTGATCACTTGTTGTATTTTCTATGCATCGGTTCCATTTTCTGATCACCTGCTTTCCTTTGTCTACGCCTGGCTTACTCTGCTAGGCATCATAAGTATCTACCAATATTCATCTCGCTTGATTCCATTCGATAGAAGCTTCTATCTACCCTTCATTTTACCCAAATCCGATTTACGGATTGAAAGATACGATTAAAACAATCCAAAAACAATCCAATAATACACACATACACATATAGCACATCAATCAGTTCACACATAACACACAACACGTAACATATTCGATGAAAATACTTTTTCAAAGAAGATTTGATTTTAAAATGATTTTTCGGATATTTAATACGAATTTTTAAACATTTTTTTCGGAATTAAAACAGGCCATTGAGTTATTTTAAAACAATAAATAGGGTTCGATTGGCCGAATTTGGCTTTAAATAATTTTATAATAATTATCGAGCCTTGAAAATAATTTAAAATAATATTATAAAGCTCGAAACTATTTTTCGGAATTTCTAAATCAAAAATAAATAATTAAATCTAACTAAATAAATAATTAAAAGTAATTACAATTAATTAAATCAATTAATCAATTAATTTTTGAATTAATTGACCAATTAACTAATTAATTATTAACTAAAATTAATTAACCAATTAATTCAGATTTATTTTTGAATTAAAAATAATTTTTTAGAATTAAAAATATTTTTTTAGAATTAAAATAATAATTTTTTGGATTTTTAATAATTAAAATCCAATTTCTATAATTAAAATAAATAGAAAATATAATTTTTAAATATTTTAAAAACAAGAATCCAAAATATGAAAATTCTAGAAACCTCAGGTACTGAACTATATTTTCTTTAAAACTACGGGGACCAAACTGCAATTTTTATCAACCGGCGAGTTTTATTTCCTTCGATTTGAACAAACCAAGAATCGTCTGTTGTTAAGTTATACATGAATCGATTGCAAATTTAACCAGGAACACAACCCAATCATTCAAATCGTCTAATAACCCCCTGGGAACAAACCCCTAAATTCAATTAAGAACATTCAAACGGGTTATAAACCCTAATTTTAAAATTCGAAATTAAAACTCAATTTCGAACATGTTATTGAACTCCAAATCACTCATATAATATATCAAAATTATCAGGAAGAAAAGCTCTACAACATGCAGTCATCAAATCATACAAACAATCTCTCGAACAAAAATTCATATTTTAAGTCAAAATAATTCGAATATAATTAAAAATATAGAAAAATAACTTTTGATTCTGCAGGTGTATGGATTAAAGATTCTGAAAGTATTCTTCAAGACCTTCGATTTGGTAACTTGAACTCCAGAACCGGATATCGCTAACGCCTTCAAATCTAGGTTTGATTATGAAGAACACTATGAATATACTGTATTTTCTCTGAAAATTGTATATTTAACTGATTGCAAATGATTTTCTGTGTAAAATAAAATACGATAAAGGCTATTTATATTTACGGAATATTGGTACCCCGTTGGATTATACCGGATATAAAATATTACGTTTATTTGAGAAAACAGATCCAAATCGGTATCGGTTTTAGGATAATTATCCAAATCTTTACATTTTGTACTGTGGTCTTAGTCTCAGCGCTTTGGTTACACGTATTACGAGAAGATGATTATAATTTTAATAAAAAGATCCTATTTTCTCGAAAATACGGGTTTTATCATTTCCCGAAATGAATTTTGTATCAAAAATATCATGCCAGGACCCGCACGGGAAAAACCGTGCGCAGGATCAAAAAAGTCAAAACATGGAAAATGCTCGGAATATTGCAATTATGTTAGGAAGGAGTTTTCGGAAGAGTTTCGGGTTATAAAAACATAAAAAGGGTTGAAGTCGGTTGGTTCCCGATTATACAAACTAGTTTATAAATACTCGGAAAAATAATTTATTTAATCCATAAATCATTTATAAAATCATATAACAACATAAAAATTGATGTTATCTGTACTTTATTTGGACATATAAAGATTAAAATACTCAAATTATATCATATTTAAATATCCAAACATGTATACCACTTCACAGATAATTAATCAAAAACTTATATAATAATCACATAATAGTTATTTATTAACAAAAATAACTACACGTCATATCCCGGATATTACATCCTTAAAAAGGGTTGAAGTCGGTTGGTTCCCGATTATACAAACTAGTTTATAAATACTCGGAAAAATAATTTATTTAATCCATAAATCATTTATAAAATCTAATAACAACATAAAAATTGATGTTATCTGTACTTTATTTGGACATATAAAGATTAAAATACTCAAATTATATCATATTTAAATATCCAAACATGTATACCACTTCACAGATAATTAATCAAAAACTTATATAATAATCACATAATAGTTATTTATTAACAAAAATAACTACACGTCATATCCCGAATATTACATCCTTCCCCTCTTAAAAGGATTCTGTCCTCAGAATCACTTAATCATATTTAAATATCCAAACATGTATACCACTTCACAGATAATTAATCAAAAACTTATATAATAATCACATAATAGTTATTTATTAACAAAAATAACTACACGTCATATCCCGGATATTACATCCTTCCCCCTTAAAAGGATTCTGTCCTCAGAATCACTTAAGTAATAACTCAGGGTACCATTTTACGCATAACACTTTCTAAACCCAAGGTTGTTCTTTCAACCCCTGGGTTTCCGTAGTATTCTTACTAACTTTATAACTTTTTTTAACACTTTCTCTTTCTTTTCTATGATCCCTATTGGATTCTCCATATAGGACAATTTTATCTGAAGTTCTATCGGCTCATATTCTATCGCATGTCTAGAATTCTAGATTATACTTTTCTAACATTGCCACATAGAAACATTATGAATATGCTGCACATTCGGGGTAATGCTAATTCGTATTCTATCTTACCGACACATTTCAAAATTTCAAGAGGTCCAACGTATCTCGGACTCGGCTTTCTTTTCTTTTCTGATCTTGGATGCTCCCTTTTCACGGTGACACTATTAACAATATTAAATCTCCTTCTTCAAGCTCCGTACTCTTTCTAGATTGATCTACAAATTTCCTTTAATAATCCTGCATGGCACTTAATCTTTTCTAAATAATCTCGACAACTTCCTTTATTTGTTGTAGCAACTCTAGTCCAAATATTTCAAGTTCGCCGAATTCATTTCAATATACTTGTGATCGATATTTGCATTCATAAAGATCTTCGTAGGGAGGCATTCCGATACTGGCATGATAACTGTTATTGTGAGCAAATTCCACTAAGGGTAAATGCTCGTCTCAATTTCTTTTGAAATCAATGGCACAAACACGTAACAAGTCTTCAATTGTTTGGATCGTTTTCTCGGTTTTGGCCGTCAGTCTGCGGATAATAATCTGTACTCATATTTGACTTGGTGCCTAAACATTCTTGAAAACTTTTGCAAAATCTTGAATTGAATCATGGATCTCGATCTGATATAATAGACACAAGGACCCCATGACAAACTACTATTTCCTTCAAATACATGTGAACCAACTTATCCAGCGAATATCCTTTATTAATAGGCAAAAAATGAGCTGATTTAGCCAACTTGTTCACCATAACTCAGTTAGCATCGTGGTTTGCTTTCATTCTTGGTAATCTGACTATAAAATCCAGAGTAATATGCTCCTATTTTCATTCTGTATTTCTAATGGTGCAATAATCCACTAAGCCTCCGATACTTCGCCTTAATTCTTTGACATGTCTAACACTTCCTAATCCATTTTCAAATTTCCTTTTTATATCTTGTTATCATTATTTTTCTTTAAATTTCAGTATATCTTGGCATTTCTTGAATAAATTAATTACTTAATATTGTGAATTCCCTGTAGGATCTCATTTCTTAATTCTGTTACTTGTAGTACCCAAGTTCTGGAAGAAAATTTAAGAATACCGTGATCATTCTTCTGGGTGCGTAAATTTTCTCTTACTAAACCGTTAACATCCTAATTCACTATCTCCTCTGGAAATCTCTTTATCTTCTCTTAACAATTCTGACTGAAAGGTCATACTATCCATCCTTGCTTCCTTTGGATTATAAATTCTGACTTCCAATTCCAACTTCTGAAATTTCATAGATAATTCTTCTGGTGCAGTCACTACATTTACTTTCTCCTTTTTACTTGTCACGTTGCCACTACATTTGTTTTTTCTCGTGAATACATACTTCAAACTCTTATGGTCCGTATAAATCTCACATCTTTCTTCATACATATAATTTTTTCCAAATCTTCAAAGCAAATATTATTACTGCTAATTCCAAGTTATGAGTAGGATACTTCTGCTCATAAGATTTCGGTTGTCTGGATGCATATGCAATAACTTTATTGTGCTGCATCAACACACATCATATTCCCTTATGAGAAGTATCACTATAGACTACAAAATATCCTTGATCCTCTCAAAGTGATAAAACAGGTGTCATGACCATTCCCTTCTTTAACTTCGCAAAACTTTCTTCACACTTCCCCATTTTATATAAACTTCTCGCTTTTCCTAGTAAGCTTCGTCAAAGGTGTTGCAATCTTCAAGAAATCTTGAAAAATTTCCGATAATAACCGTCCAATAATAAACTTCTTACTTTTGTTGGTGCTTTTGGTCTTTCTCCATTCATAGTAACTTTATTCCCTGCTGGATCCACTTTGGTCTCTTCCTCACTGACTATTTATGCTAAGAATTAACTTTCTACCATCAAAGCTCTCATCTTGTAAACTTCACATACAACTTCTTTCTTCTCACAGTCCTCAAATTATCATTAAATACCTTGCATGGTCCCCCGTTATCTTTGAGTAAACCACTATATCATCTATAAGCACAATACAACTCATCCAGATACTCTTTAAAATTTCTGTCCATCAAGTTTAAATATTGCTGGTATATTAGTCAATCCAACTGACACTATTAAAATTTCATAATAACCGTACTTAGTTCTGAAAGCTGCCTTTAGCACATTCTCGGGTTCAATTTATAATTGATGATACCAAATCTTAAATCTAACTCAGAAAATTCTTTACTTCTTTCAGCTGATCAAACAAATACTTAATTCGATGTAACAAATACTTTTCCTTGATAAAAAACTTGTCGAGCTTTCTCTAGTCGTCACATAAACTCCTGCTTCCATCTTCCTTATTAACCAATAATGTCGATGCACCTCATATGGTACACTAGGTCTAATCGCTCCTTCTTCTAACAATTCTTGAAATTGCTTTTCTAACTTTTTCATCTCAACGGGCGCCATTTTGTACGGGGCCTTGCACAATGGTTTTATTTTAGGTTCTAAGTCGATTGCGAACTTAATTTCTATCTGGAGGAAATTTTGGTAACTTGTCTAGAAACATAGCTTAAAACTCATTGATTACTATAAAATCTTCAAATTTTGCTGGATCCTGACTTCTATTTATCATATGATCACTATAGCGCTCCTATCTTTGCCATAGTAACCTTTTAATTTGAACTATCATTAAAACTTCTTTGCTTGCCTTCGACCTCTAACTATCATCATATTCTTCATCTGGCGTCCTCAGAATTGTCTTCTTATCAAAACAGTCTACTTAGACAGCCGGTTCCATCCTAAAATAACGTAAAATTCTCCTTTTTTAACAGTACCAAATCAGCATAAACTTATTGCCAGAAACCCCACTCTCACAATTATTACACACTTGGTTAACATATACACGTCCTTGATTTGCTAATTCTTTAGTCATGGTCTTATTTAACAATTTAACTTATCAAAAAAAACTTGAGAAACAATGATCGAGTTGTTCCCGAATCCATTAATACTTTAGCACAGAAAGAATTCACAATAAGCATTCTCGCCATCACATTCGTATTCCGAATAACATTTTTCATCATCGTTTTATAAACTCTTGCTCCTGGAGGCTTATTTACCATCGAAGTAGAGTAGATCCCATAATTCCTAATGTATCACGAACCGGGCCGGATGATTTACAATCCTTGCCATATGCCCTGGTCTTCCACACTTGGAACAGGTAAATTCAATGGATGGAGTTTTGTCTGCTTAGTCCTTGGTAGATTGATTTTGGTTGGAAAACTTTTGTAAAGAACAATAGTTCATCAAAATAACTAGAAGGATCCATAATTTAATAAATGTAGAGTTGAAGAGAAAAAAAGTAATAATTTAAATATGAATGAAACACCACAATGGTACTTAAGATGGCCAGTCTTTCATACCATATGGCATGCAGCACATGATTAGGTGGCATCCCACCCGACTCTTCGTCATTCCGACAAAGCGTCTCTCCATGAAGCTGCTTGTCTCAATCAGAAAACAAGACTTGAGGGGAAAAATTAAATTGGAAAGGAATATAATATATTTTTTTTCTTTTTCTTATCACCATGCAGAGTTTTATTAATGAAAGAAGTTTATACATATTCAGGAATCAAAATAACATATGCCGTAGCATTGTAGAAAAGAATGATCCCATTGGTCCTCATCCACATTTCACTTGTATACATCTTTCGAGCTTGTTCGATCATATCCCATTTGTTTCATATAATAACTTTAGAAAGTCTGCTAAAATGCATTTGCAAATTAAGCACTATGATAGATTCTTACTTATTAAGTCTTGTGTCTTTAGCATCATACCTGCACGTATAATACTATAACAATTCAATCATAATTGCACCCTTACATGATAACTTCAAGTTTTATCCTTGCAATTTAGAATAACCACTGATCATTCAACATATCAATTCTTTTATTAATAATGTTCTTCCATTAAAAAAGTCTGGAAATACTCCCAATCTTCTTCGGTCATACTCAGGCTTCTGTTAAATTAATGAATTATTTGAACTCCAATAGGCCTAGTACTTGGATGAATAGTTGCTTTGTAAGCTGATTCTGTTGTTAATATTATCAAACAATCTTTGTATTCTTCCGCTAGGAATAGCCAAAACTTCTTCATAATGGCAGGTCCACTTGGCCTTCTAAGGATACTAACTTCTGGAACACATATTTTCTAAGTAATACGGGTCTTATAACGAACAAGAAACTCAAGTAGTAACTTGACAACCAATTTTTAAAACTTATTTTATTAAAAAGGCTTTTGGAAATTTTGTTAGGAAAGTCTCTTTCAAAATTTTTTTTAAAAATTTTGAAAATTACACATCTGATCATCATTACTACATGAGTTGGTTGTTGTCCTCCTTAACCATAACAAGGTACCAATCACATAAAGGTCCATTCACTTCAATCTATCTTCTCTCCTTCATTGGATGCATCTTGCCTGCATTAGTCGATGAAAACTTCAGTTATCGTTGCATACTGTCTTATTCGTAACTTCACTTCAAAGCTTCCATATTGGTAATATTCCCATCATCACTTTTGCTATCATTAAGTAGAACAGGTCTATCCAACAATCAGCAAGTCTATTTCATAGTACACCATCTGATGATATCACATCACATCACTACTGTACCTATTACATTCATCATAACGCCATCACCTAACTCCAAGAAAATTCTAGATCTATACTCTTCTCTAACTCTTTCAATACTCGTCTAGTCCATCCCACAAGCTAATCATGGGTTGTCTGTTCACTAGTGGCTCCATTTAATCTGGTAGCAGCTATTCTCTGAAACACATGAATCTTCTTTCTAAACTCCTTCTTACCTTCATTAATATCTCATGCACTCACCATATACTGTAGCTCCCAAATCCATCCTCGTAGGTACTGTTGCTCCATAAGACCAGTTTTAATACTGATGGTATAGAACAGGGTGTAGGGTAAGCTGAAAAGATACACTTACAGCTGGATGTCCAGTTAAACAAGATTAAGCATATGGAGGTTCTTGAATAGGTGGTCTCATATCAGAAGGTGGTAGAATAACATAGAATAGCTTGAAGGGGTGCAGCTATTATAAGAGGAGGTAATACAGTTAATACTGGTGGAAGAACAAGGTGTGGATCAAATCTGGGTGAAGATGACGGTCCTCGTACAAAAGGCTCCAAATGATTATATGATACAGGGAAAATATGATCTGTCATTGCCGTTATCTGGAGATCACATTGCAAGATAAGAATCTCGAATCGCAGCACGAACCGTACCGAAAATCTACTATTATACAGTCACACTCTACCTCAGAACGTCCTATCTTTTTATTTTCTATTCCTAATCCTAACCTTCTACCCAATCCCAACAATCTAGGCTTGTTTCAATGACTTATAACCTGATACCAACCTGTGGCGCCCTCCAAACCTGGGTCAAAAGTTTGGGGTCCATAACACACACACACAATATGAAACCTGTAAATAAAATATTATTTACAATGACCCTGCTTTACACAACCATGGATCGCAACAGGTTAAAGTATGAGAACAAGCCACAACCTTAACATTTATTACAACGTACCAAATCCCAACTAATTTTACTTAAAATTGATAATGAAATTATTCTTACAATCTTGCTAACTCACTACCGTTTAAAGCTCATGCTAGCTCAATCCAACTCAATCTGGAATCCTAGCGCGTACACTATAATGGAGAACCTTGCTATCAACCATATCCTTCTTAACTATAGAATACAAAAAAAGATTCGCAAGAGTGAGCTAACTAGCTCAGCAAGTCATAATAACGATAACTGAGGTCAAACAATGTTCAGATGGGATGATTCAGAAGAATCATGTTTCTTGTTAAACAATCATTAGAATTGGATATTCATTTTAAGTTTTAAAACCAAGGTTAGGCTGCTGATCAGTCATGCACTAACTCCGAGCAAGGCACACAACTCTGCTCTATAAACTGGATCCAAGGCACATATTGGCCTAATTCGACCACGAATCTGGTGTGACCACGAATCTGGTCCACATAAAGAAAACTATCCAATTCTAAAATAGTTCAGTATGATAAATAATATAATTTAATAAAACAAGATCATAATCAACAGTGATAAAACATTTATATAAAAGCATAATGTAATTCTTGAGTATCACGAGGGTATATTATGTTATGTATAAGAAATGGCCTCCATCCTGTAGGAGGGTCAGATATTAGATGAACAATGATTTTACAAGGTTTAATGTTACATGGTATGATTGAGTATAAAAGTTTCTGTATGTTCAAGCAATTTTGTTCCAGTGTTTGGTGTATAGTGGGTATGTATTTGTGGAGTAGTACCGTATTTGTGTGTAGTTCAATATCTGGTATATTTACAATGGATGGTTTATAAGAATAAGGCTTACGTCTTAGGGTTCAAGGTTGAATTATTCTGAATTCTTACAATATAATGTAGAACTATTTTGAATACTAAGAATACGTTATGAGAGAGAGTTTATAAATGTCTGCAATATATCTCGAGAAAGGTTCAGAAGTACTTGCCTTATCTCAATTGATTCCAACTTCATTTGTACTTGTCTAATGATTCTATTCAACAACCACTTGTCTACTTTTCCTATGCCTCGCTTCTATTCACTGATCACTTGCTGTCTTTTCTATGCATCGATTCCATTTTCTGATCACCTTCTTTCCTTTGTCTATGACTGGCTTACTCTGATAGGCATCATAAGTATCTATCAATATTCATCTCGTATGATTCCATTTGGTATAAGCTTCTATCTACCCTTCGTTTTACCCAAATCCGATTTACGGATTGAAAGATACGATCAAAACAATCCAATAATACACACATACGCATATAGCACATCAATCAGTTCACACATAACATATAACACGTAAGATATTCGATAAAAATACTTTTTCAAAGAAGATTTGTTGTTAAAATGATTTTTCGGATATTTAATACGAATTTTTAAACATTTTTTTTGGAATTAAAACGAGCCGTTGAGTTATTTTAAACAATAAATAGGGTTCAATTAGCCGAATTTGGCTTTAAAATAACTTTATAGTAATAACAATTAATTAAATCAATTAATCAATTAATTTTTGAATTAATTGACCAATTAACTAATTAATTATTAACTAAAATTAATTAACTAATTAATTCATATTTATTTTTGAATTAAAAATAATTTTTTAGAATTAAAATAATAATTTTTAGGATTTTTAGTAATTAAAATCAAATTTCTATAATTAAAATAAATAGAAAATATAATTTTTATATTTTTTTAAAACAGGATTCCAAAATATGAAAATTCTGGAAACCTCAGGGACTGAACTATATCTTCTTTAAAACTACGGGGACCAAACTGCAATTTTTGCAGTGGTCACCGCCGACTCGCCGGAGGTTGGCCAAAGAACATGATTCCGGCCACCTCAGGCCACCAAAATCTCCACAATCAAACTACACATCACCAGGTATCTGTACATGTAATCAAAACACACAACCAATTGCAAAATTGGCCAGAAAAGTCCAAGAAACTCGTCGGCTCCGGCGAGTTTTATTTCCTTTAATTTGAACAAACCAAGAATCGTCCGTTGTTAAGCTATGCATGAATCAATTGCAAATTTAACTAGTAACACAACCCAATCATTCAAATCGTCTAATAACCCCTTGGGAAGAAACCTCCAAATTCAATTAGGAACATTCAAACGGGTTACAAACCCTAATTTTAAAATTCGAAATTAAAACTCAATTTTGAACATGTTGTTGAACTTCAAATCACTCATAAAATATATCAAAATCATCAGGAAGAAAAGCTCTACAACATGCAATCATCAAATCATACAAACAATCTCTCGAACAAAAATTCATATTTTAAATCAAAATAATTCCAATTTAATTAAAAATATAGAAAAATAACCTTTGATTTTGCAGGTGTATGGATCACAGATTCTGAAAGTATTCTCCAAGACCTTCGATTTGGTTACTTGAACTCCAGAATCGAATATCGCTAACGCCTTCAAATCTAGGTTTGATTATGAAGAACACTATGAATATACTGTATTTTCTCTGAAAATTGCATATTTAACTGACTTCAAATGATTTTCTGTACAAAATAAAATACGGTAAAGGCTATTTCTATTTATGGAATATTGGTACCCCGTTGGATCATACCGGATATAAAATATTATGTTTATTTGAGAAAACAGATCCAAATCGGTACCGGTTTTAGGATAATTATCCAAATCTGTACATTTTGTATTGCGGTCTTGGTCTCAGCACTTTGGTTACACGTATTACGAGAAGATAATTATAATATTTTAATAAAAAGATCTTGTGTCTTGAAAATACGGGTTTTATCGATTTACCAAAATGAATTTTGTATTGAAAATATCGCGCCGGGACCCGCACGGGAAAAACCGTGCGCCGGATCGAAAAAGACAAAACATGGAAAATGCTCAGAATATTGCCATTAGGTTAGGAAGGAGTACTCGGAAGAGTTTCGGTTTATAAAAATGTAAAAAATGGTTGAAGTCGGTTGGTTCCCGATTATACAAAATAGTTTATAAATACTCGGAAAAATAATTTATTAAATCCATAAATCATATATAAAATTATATAACAACATAAAAATTGATAGTAAAATATCACAATTATCTATAGTTTATTTTGGAAATAAAAAGATTAAAATACTCAAATTATATCATATTTAAATATCTAAACACATATACCACTTCATAGATAATTCATCAAAAATTCATATAATAATCACATAATATTTATTTATTAACAAAAATAATTACACGTCATATCCCGGATATTATAGATTCTTTGTGTACTTTGACTGATTAATGTAGATACCATTATCAGTCTGTTTAATTTGCAATCCCAAGAAGTAACTCATCTCTCCCATCATGCTCATTTGATATCTTGATTGCATCAACTTTGAGAACTTATCACACAGTTTTTGATTAGTTGATCCAAAAATGATATCATCCATATAAATTTGAACTAAAAGCAGATCTTTACCTTGATTCAGATAAAATAAAATTTCAGCTATTGTACCTCTTTTGAATCTACTTTCCAGCAGAAACTGAGCAAGAGTCTCATACCATGCCCTAGATGCTTGCTTTAGTCCATAGAGTGCTTTGTCAAGTCTATAAACATGATCAGGAAGTTTAGGATCCACAAAACCTGGTATCTATTCAACATAGACTTCCTCTTCAAGTTCTCCATTGAGAAATGCACTCTTGACATCCATATGAAAGACTTTAAATTTCTTGTGTGCAACATATGCCAAGAAAATTTAGATTGCTTCCAGCCTAGAAACATGAGCAAATGTTTCATCATAGTCAATGACTTCCTCTTGAGAATATCCTTTAGCCACCAATCTTGCCTTGTTTCTGATAATTGTTCCATCAGAATCAGTCTTATTTCTGAAGACCCACTTTGTGCTCACAATTGACCTGTTCTTAGTTCTAGGCACTAGCTTCCAAACTTCATTTCTTTCGAACTCATTCAACTCTTCTTGCATAGCTATAACCCAATCTGCATCATTGAGTACATCTTCTACTTTCTTTGGCTCTTCTTTTGAAAGTAGATTGTGATACAAACATTCATTTTGACTTGCACTCCTTGTCTTTACACCTTCATCAGGATTTCCAATAATCAGATCAAGAGTATGATCTTTAGTCAATTTTCTGGCACTAGGAAGTGTCCTTCTGGAGCTAGCTGCTCCCCCTGAATTGTATGCCTCATCAAATGCATTTGAGGCTCCCCCTGAATCTGTAATGTTATCTCCTGGTGAAGTTTTGGGACTTGAATCATGTCCATTTTATATTGAATTAGCATTGAATTCTGAATGACCAGATTGAGAAAACCTTGAGTTGATTCTTCAGTGTTAGTACCATCAGCTGAACCTTATTGTTACTCCCCCTCAACATGTGCAGGTTTATTAGTACAATGATCATCTTCAGAATCTGAAGGAGTATAAGGATTTGGATCATCAGTGTAACGGCCTCAACCCCGGGGTCAGGAGTTGACATCACCAAACACAATTACCAGAAATATAAACAACAATATTATTATTAATATATACTAACTCAACCCCGAACCAAGATCCGATCCAGGTTCAAATATGATTCAGGTTCACCCTATTACAAACCATTATTCAAAAGTCTGACACACTCTAACTTTATTCAGCAACTCATCAGACCACACATGGCTTGATATACACTACCTCTAAGGAACCGGGTCCTGAAGAGGCGGGCACACGGGTCTGTCTGACTGGTCTTCTAGGCATCTGCGATATATATACATAAGAGGTTGCAAGGGTGAGCATAATCGCTCAGCAGTACCCACATATGAATAACATAATAACAACAGTAACGTAACCAATGATATGAACAAAACTATAATCATGTGAACAACATTATATAATGAAAAGCTGAAATAATTGGATATCACTGACTAGCATGGTTTTGATAAACAACGTAGTAGTGTGTTGTGTAAGTACCAAAGTCCAATTTTAGCATGCTATTCACATTTATAAAGCCACTGTATCAACTACTTATACCCTTACGGGAATCACAAATCCAAATCAGATTCGTAAAAGATATGTGAAGACAGCTGATCAGGCTATCAACACCAGATGACTCTAACTGCCATCCCATTTACCTGTTCCGGAACTCAGAGACTAGCTAGGTCTCTGACCTGCTGGACTAATCGGTTATAATTTGCGCGCAACCGAATTAGCCTCTTACGCCACCTCAATAGGCCCCCTGGCCCCAATGTATCCCCTATCTGATCATTTTATCCAATTTTCTAAACACTTGTACCTATCTCATTTCAAAACCATTCATTTTACCAGCACACATATAAAATCCAATTCGCAAATCATTTCATTCGAGATAGGTACCTTTCGAAGTTACTTTTCCCCAAAACAGGTTGAAAACAGTGATTTATAACTACAGGGGATACGTAACTTAAAAGGTTCTCGTTCCTTTACGAGATTAAAACATTAGCTATTCATATATACTGAATCATAAAAGAATGGCCACGGGTACTTTCCTTGCAAAGCTTTCGGAAACCCTAAGTAGCTTTTATGCTGACTTCGGTCCTGGAGAAACTCGAATGGGATCTACAAATACAGAATACCCTAATCAGTTATGCCGACATGCTTGATATCCTCAAACTCTAATAACCCAATCTGGTAACCGACTCGTATAGCAATTATACACGTAATACGAATGCAAATAAGGGTAACACGTATAATATAGATAAGCACGTCTTAAAATAAATTTTTAGAAAATTTTGGTAGCATTTCCTTTGTTTATAATCTTACCCGTCGATTACAATCGACATCAAAAATCACAACAATCCGCAATATAATTTATTTTTGAAAACATTTTATTTGTTTATAAAATTTAGGACTCAGAACAACGTCATCACCGTCCACCGATGACTCACCGAAGTTCATCGTCAACGACGGTATAATATATTGGTGCCCGAAATAATACAGGTTTCCAATAAATTACACCGATTTATTCGATTAAAATTAATTGCACGAAATTATTTATATCACGAACTGTAATTATAATTCCCTGAAATTAATAAAATAATACGAATTAATCCAAACCAATCGAACCAAATGCAAGCAACGGAACAGGGCAACACGCGCACACGCGGCACCACAAAACCGCAGCAAGCAACCAGCAAAAAGAATACAGGGATGGCCGGAAGAAGATAAAGCCACACCACACACAAACCCCCAACGCACACACACAGTCACAACACATATCACACACATATATACACAAGGTATATATAAATATATATATGCAAGCAACAAAATAAACAGCCAAGCCAAGCATAAGCGGCGGCTCACCAAAAATAGGCCGGAAACAAGCGACCGAAAACGAGCAACAGGAAGAAAAACGAAGAGAGGAGGAGAATCGAGACGAGAGAGAGAGACACACAACACAACCGAGGGAATAAAAGGGAAAAGGGGAAACCCCCTTGTTATTATTATTTTTTTTTTTCCTGCTTCTCTAAAATTGCAACACCTGGCAGCATGTTTACTGAGAAGTAAACACGTGGCAATTGCGATAAATATAAAGATTTAAGGGCCCGATTTGCCCCGAAATTTGAAATTAACGAACCGAGTTGCGGATAAAACAACCTACATAAATTACGAAAATAGTTTTAAAACGTCATAAATATCCCGAAGTTCGCAGAAACATAAATTTCAAAATTTAAGAATAACTTTTGAAACACAATTGTATACCCGCTTTAACAGTTAAACGAAACAACGTGCGGGTGAAATCAATCCCGAAAATTTCCGAAATAATTTTAAAATTCGTAGAATATTATGAACTTAATAAAATATGAGTTTCGTAATTTTTTGAAGAATTCTGGAATTAAACATGGATTTTACAAATAAACATAATCAAAAAATTATTTAAATATAAATAATTAGTAAAATATTAATTTCTCAATTTTATAAAATCTTAAAAATAATTATTAAAATTATAAAATTATAAAACCAATTTTAGAAATGATACAAATATTTATGGAATTAAAACTGTAATAAAATCATTTTTACAAGTATAACAGAACCACATATCTCAATAATAAATCCCAAAATCCATACCATATATCAATAGATCTCAGATAAATACTAAAATCAACACACTACTGCCAAAAAATCAATACACACCTTTTATTTAATTATTTATTCAATTATTAAACTTTTAATATATTAAATATAAAAGAAAATACACGAGTCGTTATATCCTTTCCCCCTTAAAAAGATTATGTCCGCAGAATCTGACTCAGCTAAATAGATGAGGATATTTATCAAGCATGTCTGACTCTAACTACCAAATAAACTCTTGTACTCGAGGATTTCTCCACAAGACCTTTGTTAGTCCCTAACAATGCAATAAGAATTACAGAAGGGGGGTTGAATGAAATTCTTGAAACTTTTTCTGAATTATAAAATGTTCTAACTTAAGATATATATGACAGTGTTTTGATTTGCAAAGGGCAGAATAACAAGTTAAATATGAATCAAAACACAAAATAATAAAAACACAAGTCTTTAAAACTTTCTGGTGGATTAGAATGTATCCACCAGATATATATATATATATATATATATATATATATATATCAAGAGAACTCTGTTAAGCTTGAATAGCTCACAGCTGCTTACAAATAAGAACAACTAAACTTATAGAGAAATGCTAAGGATACATCTTACAAATGTTTCTCTATGAAAATACTTGCTTAGTCTTCACTTTGTTCTAATTGCTACTCTTGGTTTATATATCACCAAGATTACACAGTAATAAGACAAGATAATAAAACAAAACCTATCAAGTCTAATACTATGATACTTGATTACTCTATTCCAGCATCTTTGAATATCTTCATAATAGCATGGTAATGGCAATGCTTCTTTGTTCTCAAAAACCCAGTTGAGTAGGCTTCCAAATTCCTTTTACATACACTCGATGCATGTGACTGTGTTATCACTGTCAACAGATGTTTGATTTGATTATCCGTCGGGTACATGATCTTCCGTCGTGTTGCCTTGTTGATCATCCGTCGGGTAGCTTTGTTGATCATCCGCCGGGTAGCTATTTGGCACTTGACTTCATTTCATTTATGCAGAATTACAAGACATCATCTATGTATAATTAATCAACCTATTCTGCATATCTAATTAAAGTCAACTTGACTTATATGCTACTACATAATCTATACAAAGGTGTATGCAGAAATGTGCTACATGACTTATTGTAACATAAGCTACTCACTCGATGGATGTCAAATCATCATCCTTCGGGACTATATTGAGTCATCCGTCGGGACTATATTTGCTCATCCGTCGAGTGCTACATATTTCACTAAGTTAGATCTACTAAGGTGTTTTGTTAATGAAATCATCAAGTTCACAACATATACACAACAATCTCCCCCAATTTATGTCTACTAGAATTGTAGCCATAAATTAAGAGAAACTTGATGATAACAAAACACCCTAAAAATACAAATTTAAATGGAAGTAGATAAAATTGTAAAGTGCTGCAATTAACAAAATGTACAAAGATTTGTTCACAGTCATTTTCAAGGTGCTCCTCTAGCCTGAGCAGATTAATCTATTTTTTTGGAGATCTGGATCTCTTTTCAAGCTTCATGTTGTTTTCTTCTATCTGAATTTGGAGCTGTCTGTGGAATTCCAGTTCATCAGATTCTGAGAGATTTAACATTTCTTGCATTTCCAAAAGAGTCTCATTGCTAGAGATGCTCAATTGGTCTTCTAATCTGAAGAATCTTCTAACTCCTTTATCATCCATGAATTCCATCAGCCAGTAGGGCCTTAGATGCACTCTACTCCATGTGTAAGGAATAGTTAGAGTCTTTGGGAGTGCATCTTTGGCTCTAATACTCCTAAGTTCTTCAATCTTCTTTAGAACAAGTCTTCTAGCTGTCACACTGAATCCAAAGTTCTTCTTGAAGGATGAATAAACTTTTATCAGCACAGATTGGATTTCTTGAAGGATCCTGTGAAGTGGCCACTGTATCTCTTTTCCTCCCTTGTACTTGAATACTAACCTTTCAGGTAGATTCCTGTAAGCATCAATCCCTCTAACTTTTTTCAGTTCATCTAGATATAGGTTTAAATATGAGAATTCCTTGATTTTATAGATGTACATGATGTCTCCCTTGTTGACTTTGGTTTGAGCTTTGGTTAGGGACTTGGATCTGAGAGTTGAGGGCTTCACTTTCTTGACTGCTGTGGTCTTTGTTTTCTTTGGCTTCATGAAGTGAGGTAGATTGAGTTTAGGTATTGGTAGACTATCCTAGTCTATTGGTTCATTCTTTAGAATGATAGGTTCACCATGGAAATTCTTGGATGGATCTATCTTGAATTCTTCATGTGCCACAGAAGGCATGGATGTTTGAGTTGTTTTAGAAATAGACTCCTTGGGAAACTAACCTTCCATCTCCTTATCACTAAAATCTAATTTTCTCTTGATTCTTTGCTTATACCTTGGCTTCTTTGTCTGTGGAGGTTCATTTTGCATTTCTTGATCTTGAGATTCAAAAATTTCAGATGGTTGTGCAGAAATTTGTTGTGTAGGTTTCACAGCTTGTAACTTGGCCAAGATAGCAGCTTGCTCCTTCTTTTGTTTGACCTTTTTAGCATCTAGAGCAGCTTGCTTCTTTTCTTTCTTCAATCTTGCCTTTTCTTCTCTCTTTGCTTCAGTAAATTGAGGGTGTCCAGCCACCACACAAATTTCCTTACCATTCCTGAAAACTTTAACAATTCTTCTTTTCAATTCTGAATCAGATGGATCCTTGTAGAATTCTATAGACCTGGCCAATAGCTTCTTTTCATCAGGCATTGGTGTGTCATACACTGTGTCCAAGGGGTTCTTTAGTGAAGATTTTGGATAGTTCACCCTTGGCTTCAAAATTAGCTTAGCCTTTGGAGATTTGATGCAGAATGGCTGTCCTCTTTCCATATTATTCATGCTCATTTCATTCACAGAAATTTTCCAGACTTGAGAGTGATGAATGGCTGATTTTTCTGGCTTCTTTGCTAGCCCAAACCTCTTTTGAATGTCCTCTTCAATTTTCTCCCAGTTGATTGGGCTCAACTGTTTCTTTTCAGCTGCTCTCAATGTGGCTGCTGCTTCATTAATCAGATCAATGATGTCTGTAGTTGGTGGCTTGGTGAAAGCAATTGTAGGCACAATTACTTTGCTAACTTGAATATTAAGCTGTTGATTAAGCTGTTGCTCCCCCTCACTTGATCCTTTCTCCCCCTTTTTGTTATCATCAAGTTGTGTGGAAGGGAGTTGAGCAACCACCAACTGTTGGAGAAGTGCAGTCTGAGCTTCTTGATTGTTAAGTATCTTGGCCATTGACTTCTCTACAGAAGATAGTCTTGAGTCCATGGCCTCAACTTTCCTATGGAGATCAGCCTCCTTCATTAGCTTTTGAGCAATTTCAGTCATGGTGGTTGCAGGGAGTCTAGCATCCATCCTTTCTATAACATCTTGCTTGACTTCAGAAATTTCCTGCTTGATTGCATCCACACTCTAACTGTGTTGGATGGCTTGAATTTTATGCAGCCGGGGTGCCTCAAGATGTGTTGTGAGTAGCTTCTTTGTGCTAGCATTGGAAGATGCCTGAATGGGTGTCATGAATTAGCTTGAACAAAGTTGATTAGAGATGTGAATAGGAACAGTCTTTTGTAAGCATCCAGGTAGGAATAGTTGCATCTCCCCCTATGTCCATGCTTTCTTCCTCATCATCCCCATCAACATCCCCAAAAGAAGCTTCATCTAGTTAAATCAGTGCCAATGTTGGAAGGCGTAGCAGTGATTGCATCATTTGCTCTTTGTAAAGATTGTGTAGTATGCACCAAGTTCAGCAATCTTTCAGCCTCCTTATTGCCCTATACAGCTAGAGTTTGGTAAGCTGTCACAGGGTGAGTAAATTTCTCAGCATACAGGGAAATGGAATCTATAACAGCTTGATATTCTTGCTGAAATAGCCTTTCCCTTTCTGCATCATTGATATTCATTGACTCACTTGCAATGGTTTCCATCCTTATCACTCATGGCCTGTATTTCTCTCTTGATCTCTCTTTTGTTGCATCAAGGTCTCACCTTGGCTCCCCACCCTCACACCCTCACCTTCACCATCTAAGGTGGGACTCCTAACACTCACTTTTGCCAATCCTGAAGAAATGGATTGCATTTGTTCACTCTTTTCCTCTCCTTTTTCCTGGGAGCAACCCAGACTCTCACTCATTTCAATCCCTTCCCTCAATCCTAGGAGTGATTGCACTACCACTAAGTCTTCTACACTTGTAATAATTGATGAAATTTGAAGTTGTGCAAAGACACTCGACAGATAAGGGATATCCGTCGGGTTAGCAGTTTGACTATCCGACGGATAACTGCTGTTAAGCTTATCTGTCGGGATACAATCACTACTCGATGGATGAACAATATCCATTAAGTGATTAGAAATGAATGAGTTTGGAGTGGAAACTATTGTGGACTCTGTGCATATTGATGAGAATTTTGGCACAGATGTCTCAACAGTTTCAGAAAGAAATGGCAAATTAGCCAATAAATCATCTAGAAGATGATGCTCACTTGCTTGGATTTTTGGCTTCTCCAAGACAGTTAAAGATGGAGAATTTGGAAGTGATGTGTTTATCATGTCAACATCCAAAGACTGTGTGGGAGAGTTTGGTATTTCAGGGGCTTCAATTATTAGAGATTTTGGTTGTGACTCCACATTTATTGGAGCCACATCAACCTGACTTTGAGAAGGTGCAGTGACTGTGTCTTTAGCACCAGTATGCACAGCGTGTGAACACTGTGCATCCCCAAGGGTCTTGGATTTCTTCTTTCTAGTGTAATTTTGGGGTGAGCTTGTGTCCCTTACCCTTTTGGCCTGTGCTCTTGGCTGAGAGCTTTGTTCAATAGTCACATCCTTTTGGGAGGATGCAACTAGTAATGAGCTTATATCCTTATTAAGCACTGCAGTTTGTTGGGAAACTGCAGTGTGGCTAGGCTGGGAACCATTCACCTTTCCAACCTTATCCTTAGGGTTTCTTTGATGTTCACCCTGTCCCTCACCTTTCTTACCCACCTTCACACTCCCCTCTTTAGGTTTGGTGGATTTTGCAACTGGCATCTTTTGAGAGACACCAGAGGGGGCTTTCTTTGTTTTTGTTTTTGAAATTTTGGATTTGGTAGCTTGGGTAGGCAACTGTTGGGTCAATAACACAATTGCCATAGCTACACTGGAATGCAAAGAAGTTTGTGAGGTTGGAAGAGTAGAGACAATTGAACTTACCTCACTTACCTGAGGTTCCTCCATAACTGGAAAATAGAAGAGTGGCACCTCTTTGTGATGGTTTTCCCTGTTCAAATCTGCAATGATTCTCCTTTCTTGAACCCAACAATCTAATTTGTTGGTTGGGTTCTCAAGCACAATATCCTCAGGGAGGTGGTTAGCAAGCATCATTAAAAATCAAGCATAGTAAACATTTTTACCCCTCTTATTTAGCTCCCCTAACTTAAACCCCAACTCAAATATGACAAGATCACTAAAGTTGAAGATTTTATCAGTTACTAGCATGTAAAGCATGTTAAGTATAGAGATAATAACTGAATCAAAATTGCCAATTTTACCAGAAAATACTTTAGTAACTACATCACACAGATAACTCCACTCCTTCCTAAGACCCAACCTTCTAATGTCACTTAATTTAGAAGTGGAGAATGTATAGCTTATGGAATTAAGCATATTAACAATATCAGTGTCTGTGTATGGAGAACTTACAGTGTTATCAGGAATTCTGAAGCATGCTTTAACAATATCACTATAAACACAGAATTCCTTACCTTTAATAGTGAAAGTGACAGTCTTATCAGTTGAGTTGTATGTTGCAGTCGTCCATATTTCTTCAACAACCTCACAATAAATGGTGGGTGATTCCAGCATGGCATAGTTGAGTTTGCAGTTCTTCACAAAATCCATCATTTTGTGGTAGTCCCCAGACTGCTGAATCCCCTTATTCACTAAAGCTGTGAAGTTGTTCTTCTCGTTGATAAATCCAGTTTGAGACATGATCTTTACGACTGGTTCCATTGTTAGAGAGTAAAAACTTGCAGAAAGAGAGTAAGTGCTTTTGAGAAAGAGAGAAGTTAGAGCAGATGATTTGAGAAAAATAAAAAGTAAAATAAAGTAACCAATAAGAATTGCCCAAAATAGCCGTTTAAAAAATAAACTGTAAAAATTCCATCAATTATCCGTCGTGTTATGCTTACAAACTGTAAGTATACTCGATGGATAATTTTCATAGAATCAACGGCTAAGAATAAGACAATTCGATGGATGAGAATAAATCAGTTATCCGTCGAGACATAAAATATTCCAAAAAAATAATTGATTTTATTAACAAAATATATACCGACGGATGATCAAACTCGATAGATAATGATCATCCATCGAGATGTAAATTTTGATTTAGCCAAAATTTCATCCAAGACTGAAAAATCAATTGAATTTCTGGCTACATTATAACTTGCAAATTATCTGTAAAGATTCAAGAGTAAGTTAGCATACCTAACTCATTTACCAACCTTGAAAAGGTGGATTCATCCAGTGGCTTGGTAAATATATCTGCAAGCTACTTTTCACTTGGAACAAAATGTAGTTCCACAGTACCATTCATTATATGTTCCCTTATGAAGTGGTATTTGATGTCTATGTGCTTTGTTCTTGAATGTTGTATTGGATTTTCAGTGATGGCAATTGCACTTGTGTTATCACAGAAAATAGGAATTCTTTCCACTTACAGACCATAGTCTAACAATTGGTTTTTCATCCACAAAATCTGTGCACAGCAACTGCCAGCACTAATATATTCAGCTTCAGCTGTAGAAGTAGAAACTGAATTTTGCTTTTTACTGAACCAGGACAGAAGCTTGTTTCCCAGAAATTGACAGGTTCTTGTTGTACTTTTTCTTTCAATTCTATAACCTGCATAATCTGCATCTGAATAACCAGTTAGATCAAAACCAGAATCTCTAGGGTACCAAATGCCAAGTTTTGGTGTTTCCTTGAGATATCTGAAAATTCTCTTAATAGCTACTAAGTGAGATTATCTAGGATCAACCTGAAATCTACCACAAAGACATGTAGCAAACATTATATCTGGGGTCGGGGATCCAGGTTGTCACGAGTTCCATATCCCTAATCAATACTTAATCTTAACAGTCAGCCAACTACTGCGTACTGTGACCCCACAATATTCACACACACCACAAGTTATAGTCTCAGAGATGAATACCAAAAAAAACACAAGTCATTTTATTCCATAATTATAAACCATTTCACCTTAAAAAGGATTTCTGAATAATTTACATATTCTTTGCCATTATTACAATTCATAAGTATACATAAGTCTGGTACATCGAAAGTTGAAAGCCTATCCTATTGGTAGATCCTACCTCAGCTACACGGCATCAATGCCTACAGGAAACTACGGAACGTTTCCTATCTGCTCGCGAATTGGGAGCTTGATCCTGTTCATCTTGTCTATCTGTTGTTGTGTGATGAAAGAAGAAAGCAAGGGTGAGCAACAAGGCCACCGAAATAATATGTATAATAATTAACAATATATGAGCATTCTCGTAGTACTCATGAAAGTCTAGGTCAAGAAGAAATGAACCAAGTTGATATCTTAACGTGACAAGTCGCAAAATATTCAATATATATACATATATACTACTCAAAATCTTTGAAATCCTCTGACATGTATAATGTACACAAAGTTCCAGTTTATAACTGTATAAAAATATCGTTGCAACGTGATCTCATATATCTAAACTTGTCTCAACGTTTTTCTGAAAATTTTTGTCATGCATAAGATAATCATTAACAAGATATAAGTTGGAAAGATGAAGTTACAAGATACTCCAATATACTTATATCTTTTCCGAATACAACTTGAACTACCACCGTTGAAGTTATAATTAGTTTCAAAAGTTCATCACATACCGTTCAAGTTATAATTAGTTTCGAAAGTTCATCACATAGATCAGACTACAAGACAAGATTTGAATAGATTCAATCTTTGAATATCATTATAAATAATGAAGTTATGAAATACTTCATTAAGACCCGATATATATATACATCTATATATATACATTTCATACACTCCTTGAAAACCTCTGTTATGAAAATTATAAATAGAGTTGCAATATCCAATGAATTTGGAAAGGAGAAAACCTTGGCATAAACCTGATATCTTGCTGATCAGGCAAAGATACCAATAAGTAACCTTTTCTACTAGTAGATAGATCAATTCCCCACTGGTCATCACCCTGGCCGCAATAGGATGGACTCCCACTGAGCCACTTACACTTTCATGGACGCCCACTGAGCCCATGTTGCTTATGCCGACTCAATAAATGGACTTACTTCCCGAACGTTGGGTAAGTAATCAATTCATTTATCAAAACAGCAACCTCGTTGCGAATATAAAATACACCACAGAGCCGGATCCCTCAGGTTTTGAGCGAGTATTTAAATCCCCTTTGAAGGAAGATCTTAAATATAAAAATGAGTTTTGGGATCCGCTCTAACTTTTAAAATCATTTTGAAGACTCGAAAATATTTTTAAGAATGCTTGGAGTAATGCTGATTTAATGAAATAAATCAGTCCCGATATATTAGGAAATATCTGAATATTATTATTTAAATAATATTCCCATAAGGATAATCTCTATATAAATAATTTGAAGTAGAAGTTTTAAAACTCATACTTGAAATGAATATTAAATAACCAAAGATATACTTATACGAAAGTACTATCTTTATTTGAATAATCGAAAATAAGTTTGATTATCGAAACATTATTCTTTAATAAAATAAAGAATATTATTTAGTAAATAATCGGAGTCATAAGTCCTCGAATAAATATTTAAAATAATATTCATTAAATAGAATAAATATAGTCATAAATCCTCAATGAATATTCAAAGTAATATTCATTAAATAGAATAAACAGAGTCATAAGTCCTCGAATGAATATTCCAAGTAATATTCATTAATAAAAATAAAGTTATCGAATAAACCTTATTCGATTAATAGTTTTGAAAACTATATCTATATATATATAAATATATATATATATATATATATAATATACTCGGGAACATCGACTCCCGGTTTAGAAATATGTTCACCTTTGGGTCCCCTATACTAAGGGTATACACAACTACTGCTTATCTCTAGCATAGGTATTATGCAACTTATAAGCATTCGAATCAACAATTAGATATCAAGATTACGAAACAGACATGCATATATACCATATCAGTATGCTCCAATATATCGCAAGATTTGCTAATTAACCAACATGCATCTATCACAAGATAATGCATATACATATATACATCACAACAACAGTATAATGGGTAGAAAACTTGCATGAGCGACTGCGGGTGGTAAAAGTCCTGGGATGAGTCTGGTAACCTATAAACCACATATAAGTTGGAATTAAACCAAAGTCGCTTATGAATCTTTACTTTAACCAATTAGACTCTAACGCTCACTTTGCGCTCAACGATTCTCTTAAGTCGCTCGAGTACCCTCGGCTCCACCATATTTAATATATTAACCATTAAGAGTTTTAATGCGATTCTTTCGCGAGCACCTTACCAACTGCCTAATCCACTTTACATAATTGTTTTATACCCCAATTAGTCATTTAAGGTCCTTAACCAAGGTTTCAAAGTAAGGCGAGGGGTAATGGTTCGGTCGCGAAGTGCCGTTACTTAAAACAGTCGTTTCTCCTAAACCGTACATCGGATTCAAACGAACCACATATCAAAACGAAGCTCGTAACATGAACTATCTAATAATGGCAATGGTCAAAACCTAACAGTGAGGTCACGGATCCTGATGTTAAGAACAAAAACAGTCTAAAGTAAATCGGGCATTACGACAGCTATGTTTACGCGATTACCAAAGTTTATACTACTCCAATTCAATCCACAATCAACCCACAATCATTGTTACAACCAAACTTCATCCATATACTACTACAACAGCCCCAACATCTCAAGGTTTCCACTTTATACTACTTCTCAATCATGAACTAAAAGCTTACTTAAGTTCATTAACTAATTACCAAGATTTACCATTCCAAAAACATCACAAAACCAACCAATCTCTAAATACACAACAACCATGCCTCTAATGAACCATAACAAAAAAACCAAACCGAATGCTCAAAGTAAAGTTAGGGTTTGGAGGGGTTATACCTTCCTTGGAGTGATTAGAGTAGCTAGGAAGCCTTAAGAAGCCTTGAGAAGCCTTGAGATAGCTTAGGAATGCTTGGATCTTAAAGGAAATCAAAGAAAATAAAGTTAGTAATCTTGAAAACACTATTCATCATCTTCTTTCTTGATTTATTGGAAGAGATTTATGAAGAAATAGAAGCTTAAACTCCTAGGATATGCTTATCTAATCATAAGGGACCTTGGGTAATTACCTTGCAAATTAACAAAGCTAGAAACTTGATTTTTGGAATTTTTCTCCTTGAAAAAATGAAAAAGGCGTGAGCTATGTGTTCTTGGGAGAGTATTTGCTTTGTTGAATGTTTTTGTGGTGGAAAATGAAGTGAATGGGATATTTGGATGATTTATTGGTTGTTTAAAGTGAGTGGAGTATGACTAAGCATGACATCATCTTGGTGACTTCATCTCTTGCCACTTGTCATCACTTAGTGGTGGAAGCATCTTCTTATGCTAATCTTTGCTTAATTGTTTGGTTAATGACCGCTTATCTGTTATACGGTTCGCTTAATTTTCGTTCTCGTTTATCGTTTGAGGGATCATACCCGGGATCTTATTACTTAGGTTCCCCTAAACCTTTCTCAATATATTATATTTCTTATATGATCCTCTCTTATAATCCTTGAATTTAAATCCTTTTTATCATGTTACCTTATACTCAATTCTTTCGGTATCTGGTGGATTTTCGGGAAAAATCAAAGTGTTCGAATTTGGATTCCGACGATCTTTACATACACTTATATACCATATTGAGTACTAATAAGATCTCAGAATAACAATAAAAGAACCTCTACAAAGTGTGGTATGAAAAGTTTTCTTATTCAGCATAATCAGCAAAATCACTATTCATAAGGGTTTCAAAAAATTCCAAAAATTGGGGTTATTACAGTCTCCCCTCCTTAAAAGGATTATGTCCCGGAATCAGATAGAAAATGAATATTGATACTCTCTTAGCATTACACTTTCTAACTCTCGAGTAAATTTTCCCACATTGTGGTCCTAGCACCAAACTCTGCCTAGTTTGATAACCCTTCTCCTAAGCACTTGTTCCTTTTCAATCTATAACCCTTCCTGGTTGCTCCATATAGGTTACGTCGGGTTGCATGTCTATGCGCTCATATGCCCCTATTTGTCTGGCATTCGAATTATACTTCCTTAATATTGATACGTGGAAGACGTTATGAACTTGCTACATGTTCGGGGGTAGGGCTAGCTCATATGCTAACTTCCCAATACGTCTTAATACCTCAAAGGGTCCAACAATTCGTGGGCTTAGCTTTCCTTTCTTTCCAAACCTCATCCATCCTTTCCAAGGGAATACCTATAACAGCACTAGGTCCCCTACTTCCTATTCCTTGTCCTTTCGTGTCAAATCAACATACTTCGTGTGCCCATCTTGGGCTACTACCAGCCGTCCTCTGATTAAGTCTATTATATCCTTGGTCCATTGGACCACTGCTGGTCTAAGCATCTTGCGCTCTGCAACATCATCATATCATAAGGGAGATCGACATTGTCTTCCCTCAAGGATCTTATAAGGCGACATCTCGATAATGACATATGATCTATTTTCGTAAGAAAACTCAATCCGTGTTAAGTGATCCATTTCAAATTATTTCAAGTCTATTGCACAGACTCTCATCATAGCTTCTAGCATTATAGCTTTTGCTTCTCAATACCCATTCTTTTCCAGTTCGTAGTCATTACTATCTTCCGTACATAATACTATACTGGTTACACTTTTGCTCGTTAGCATTCTATAACCTTTTAATAATTGCGTCAACCTTAGTATCACGAATGCGTTAGATTCGGAATACCACCGCACTGATACTACTCCTTTCTAGCTGCTTCTATCTTTGAAAGCTTGATCCATCGTATAGAAGTAAAAGAATTTATTGAGAGATCACTATGATCCTGAACACTTGTTATATCGCATAGTTAGTACAAAAGGTGGCCAGCCTTTAGTACTTGACAAGCAATTAAACAGCATATGGTATCCTACTAGGCTTCTATCACACAGATAGATAGTCATTCAGCAATACCTCCCCTTCTGGAAGGGTTGTTCTTCTCAGTTTACATGAAATGAAAAGAACAGAAAAGAACGAACTGAAGAGAATTGTATATATGTAAAAAATATTGCCATAAAATATCTGGCTTGGAATCTACCTCTAAACTATAGAGGTTTGTCATAGGAGAACAAAACATATACGTATTTATATCAACATCAAGTATTATAGCACCGTATTTCACATGCCTAAATATTTTTTCTATTCCGTCCATCATTCTATGGACCCATGATCTTCCTCGAGCTTATACACAATCACCTTTGAAACTCCTTCGACATCGAAAATCGAATCTGGGATCTCATTCTAGACATCATCGTATAGTCTATTCAATGATAACTTATACATCACCATGACCCAATTAGTGGTACTCAATCTCAACATTCATTACAATACAACTCTCACAGTTGTCATTGTCTCATTATTCATAGACTTATTGGAGCATTACTGTGGTCCACCACTGACCTACTATAGTCATTCGCTTTCGATGAAGTCTTAATAGCTAACCATACGGAGTCCATACATATCGTATCGAATTCTTCTAAGGAGATAACATGATCACCGTTCATTATTCATGTAGAACACTCCTGATCCTGACGTACATTCATGACATGAAGTAGATAAAATGCAGAAGAGTTTTAATGAAAGCAACAATAGTAGGTTAATACCATTCTTAATCATATGTCTATATTAGGAGACATGAAGCTCAAAGGTTCATTTAGTCCTTTTTGAAACATGGTCCTGGCTTATTCTCAAGATAGTTCCTTCTAAGATAGATAGCCTGCTCATGGCGATTACACGAATTAAACCTTTACCAAACTACTATTACGGTTGGGTATTGCACAATCATCAGAAGGAATGTCAATCTTCCTAACCATAATACAAACTTCATGACTTCAACCATTATCACTGCATTCCTCTGGCACGAGCGCCTATAATTGCTCTCTTGCACTTAGAGTGTCGGCCACCTCATTGGCCTTTCCTGATAGTAATAGTTCCTTATAATCAATGTCTTTTAACCTCCTTCAACTAAATTTTCTACCTCATTTCAATCACTGCTTATGTGAAAATGCTTTTCTTAAGTCCTGGTGAGAAAGAAAAAAAATCACCATTTTTCCATAAGTCATTGCCTTAGTCTTTAGATGTGAACATTATCACGGCTGACTCTCGATCATGCTTAGGACGTCTCTTATCATGGGTCCTTGTTTTCACCAATCTTGACCCTCATTGGGTCGATCTATACTTTCTTATGGTTCAACACGTGCCCCACCTTGCATTATTATAATTACGTCATATTTCCTTTATCAAAATTTCTATTCTTGAGAACTTTGAATATTACCTTTTTCCTTGTAAAACCTTTAAGGTTATCCTTGAATCGCTCCTCCTGTATTCCGTAGATACAAGGCATATCAAAATACCATTTACTAATACTAGAACCATTGTCTATGTATTTCTAAAAAATTTCTCTACTGATCTTTAAAGGTTGTTGTTACCATAATCCTTTTTAATTTATACTGCCAAAACTCATGATGTCCCTATTAAGGGCGAAATGCCAACCTTTATGCATTCCCCTAGGATTCATCTCAAGTTATCGAGGTTCTATCCTTAATTCCATCTTTAAAAAGGTACATGCATCCTTTCATGGATAAATCAAGTCATATATCCCTGATAAGGGTATCTTATTCAATCATTCCACCTCGATAGTATATGCCTAATATCACAATAACATCCGTATTCAAAATGAGGTCAATCAATATGGCCTCCAAAAGATAAGAACGGTTATCCGCTTTTCTTGCCTGATTCAGTAATGATAACAGGGATGTTCTAGAAGATGTTGGTCATGTTCAACGTGAACCTTTTAGTTCTAACTACTCATTTACCTCTTTTATTTATCTCAACAGTCATCTCAATGTTGGGATATCTTTCATACCTGGCGTCTCCGTTTCTGGGTATCATGCCCCCTGTCTTACACTTCACATTTTTGAAGGTCACCTCCTTCATCCAATTTTCCTAATTTCTTACTTTCTTGTCTCCTCGGTCCATCCGTGTTTCCTTATTAATCAATCGATCTATCTCAAATTTTCATCGAATACTGTCAACTTCAACGGAATTAACTTTACGTATCGCTTACGCCTTCAAACCTTGAATTTATCTCATGATCAGTCACCATCGTGCTGATGATGACACACTTCTTTATATTTATTGCAAGGGTTTCTTAGGGTTTCCCATACCTAACTCCCTTATCACTTCTCAACTCTATTTCCTTTATATCCCTTTATACTCCTTCCTTTTTCAGTCTTTTATTTTCGTTTCCATTACAACCATTACATGAACCAACACAACATAAGCATTGATTTCAAACAACCCGTCATTCTGGATTCATGTCCTCAGAACGAATCTTGACAACTTTTACAACTTAGATTCATAATTCATCATACTCGTCCACTTTTGTTCTGGCTCTAAAGCTTTTACACTACCTTCATAACCTTGGGAAGTACTTTCCCGAAAACAATTGTCTGAACTTTAATCAGTTTATTATAACCTCTGGCTCCATGCCTTTCTTGGCCTTTCACCAACGGGTGGCCTCTCTCTTAGGAGGGGGGGGGGGGTAAGTGACAAAAACAGTCTTTTGTTCTTCATCAATCATTTAGAATCTCAAATGATTCCTATATTTCCTTTAGCCAGGCTCTTGCCTCGACTGGGTCAACATGTTCATTGGAACTCTGAGAGCTTAGCGACTTAAAGGTCATGAAAGGATTTCATATCGCATTGTTTCCTCAAGGAGGTGGTTGGGAATAAAAGTATAAGTTATGTTTAGACAGGTCCATGAATTTCCGTATAGGAGTACCATCTCGGGTCTCCTTTCCTTACTCGACTTCTGTTTCCTTAGTCTGAACGTTCCCTCCTCCTCCCCATAATCGGGGTCATCCTACATGTTTTAAATCCTCATTTTCCACTTCATTATGTTATGGGTTCCTTCTATCTTGATGGCGACCTTCCTGACTATCACGTTCAGGGTTAGCTCTAAATCTTATTCCTCAAACTAGCTTTCATCTAAGATCTCATCTTTAAGCTCTTGAACATTTGGAACCCAAATTCTGTAGGAATACCTCATTATTCCCTTATCATCTTTCTCGGTATTAATCTCTTATCTATTTGTTGGCTCTCTGCCTTCATTCATCACTTTTTCTAGCACAATATGTTCTTTTCCAATAATTGGGGCTGTATTACAATCTCAAACAACTTTTCGGTACCGGCTCCAGTTACCTTCACTTCTATTTCCATTTTCTCAAAATCTCTTATCAACTCTCCCAAAGATATTTTCATCTTGAGTCTCTCTTTTATACTAAGGGCATTAACCACCATTTTGGCTTTCCCTGGATGATAAAGAATCTCATAATCGTAATACTTGATTAGCTCTAACCACCTCCTCTGGCGCATGTTGAGCTCTTTCTGCGTGAAAATGTACTAGAGAACTTATGTTTTATGTAAATCTCGCACTTTTCTCCATACAAGTAATGCCTCCAATCTTTAGGATAAAACTATTGCCACGAGCCCAAGCTCATGGGTGGGGATATCGAATTTTATATTCCCTTAATTGTCTTGACGCGTACGCGATTACCTTGCTGTGCTGTATAAGAAGCACCCTAATTCCTTATGCGAAGCGTCACTACACATCACGAAATCTCCTTTTTCCATCCGGAAACGCTAACATAGGGGCCGCCACCAACCTTTGCTTTATTTCTTAAAAGCTTTTCTCATATTTCTCTGTCCATTCAAACTTCTCAGTCTTACGAGTAAGCCGCGTTAAAGGGGCTACTATCTTTACAAACTTGAACGAACCTCCGGTAGTGACCGGCCAATCCTACCTCTGGTTGTTTCCCTAACCACGATCATCAATTCTTCAGTGGTCCTTTATTCATTCTTGTCAGGATCCTCCACGGGATCCTTCCCAGTAACAATCCCTTCTAGGACAACATCCTCAACCGCTATATCCTCAATATGAACATCATCCGGTCATGCGTTAGGACGCTCTATCGGATCCACAATCCGATCTCCGATTAGTAATAAAACATCATCGCGCTGTTGCTCCTCAACCTCAGGGTTCGGAGTCCTGCTACTATATACGATAACGAACTACGCTTCTATCACGATATTTATAAGGGTTCCCATAAGGGTTTTAACTGTCAGTACTACGTTAGGTAGCCCGACTATGAACTTGGCAAGAGTTCTTATTATCTTAGTGAACTTATTATCTTAACGTTACATTATCTCTGAGGTTTATAATGCTTAGCTCTGATACCATTTCTGTAACACCCCCAAATCCGGGGTCGGGGATCCAGGTTGTCACGAGTTCCATTTCCCTTATCAATACTTAATCTTAACAGTCAACCAACTACTGCGTACTGTGACCCCACAATATACACACACACACACCACAAGTTATAGTCTCAGAGATGAATACCAAAAATAACACAAGTCATTTTATTCCACAATTATAAACCATTTCACCTTAAAAAGGGTTTCCGAATAATTTACATATTCTTTGCCATTATTACAATTCATAAATATACATAAGTCTGGTACATCGAAAGTTGAAAGCCTAGCCTATTGGTAGATCCTACCTCAGCTACACGACATCAACGCCTACAGGAAACTGCGGAACGTTTCCTATCTGCTCACAAATTGGGAGCTTGATCCTGTTCATCTTGTCTATCTGTTGTTGTGTGATGAAAGAAGAAAACAAGGGTAAGCAACAAGCCCACCGAAATAATATGTATAATAATTAACAATATATGAGCATTCTCGTAGTACTCATGAAAGTCTTGGTCAAGAAGAAATGAACCAAGTTGATATCTTAACGCGACAAGTCACAAAATATTCAGTATATATATACATATATACTACTCAAAATCTTTGAAATCCTCTAACATGTATAATGTACACAGAGTTCCAGTTTATAACTATATAAAAATATCGTTGCAAGGTGATCTCATATATCTAAACTTGTCTCAACGTTTTTCTGAAAATTTTTGTCATGCATAAGATAATCATTAACCAGATATAAGTTGAAAAGATAAAGTTACAAGATACTCCAATATACTTATATCTTTTCCGAATACTACTTGAACTACCACCGTTCAAGTTATAATTTGTTTCAAAAGTTCATCACATAGATGAGACTACAAGACAAGATTTGAATAGATTCAATCTTTGAATATCATTATAAATAATGAAGTTATGAAATACTTCATTAAGTCCCGATATATATATACACCTATATATATACATTTCATACACTCCTTGAAAACCTCTGTTATGAAAATTATAAACAGAGTTGCAATATCCAATGAATTTGGAAAGGAGAAAACCTTGGCATAAACCTAATATCTTGCTGATCAGGAAAAGATACCAATAAGTAACCTTTTCTAATAGTAGATGGACGAATTCCCCTCGGGTCATCAACCTGGCCGCAATAGGACCTTATGCTGGACTGCCACTCAGCCACTTACACATTTGATGGACTCCCACTGAGCCACTTACACTTTCATGGACGCCCACTGAGCCCATGTTGCTTATGCCGACTCAATAAATGGACTTACTTCCCGAACGTTGGGTAAGTAATCAATTCATTTATCAAAACAGCAACCTCGTTGCGAATATAAAATACACCACAGAGCCAGATCCCTCAGGTTTTGAGCGAGTATTTAAATCCCCTTTGAAGGAAGATCTTAAATATAAAAATGAGTTTTGGGATCCGCTCTAACTTTTAAAATCATTTTGAAGACTCGAAAACCTTTTTAAGAATGCTTGGATTAATGCTGATTTAATGAAATAAATCAGTCCCGATATATTAGAAAATATCTGATTATTATTATTTAAATAATATTCCCATAAGGATAATCTCTATATAAATAATTTGAAGTAGAAGTTTTAAAACTCATACTTGAAATGAATATTAAATAACCAAAGATATACTTATACGAAAGTACTATCTTTATTTGAATAATCGAAAATAAGTTTGATTATCGAAACATTATTCTTTAATAAAATAAAGAATATTATTTAGTAAATAATCGGAGTCATAAGTCCTCGAATGAATATTTAAAATAATATTCATTAAATAGAATAAATAAAGTCATAAATCCTCGAATGAATATTCAAAGTAATATTCATTAAATAGAATAAACAGAGTCATAAGTCCTCGAATGAATATTCCAAGTAATATTCATTAATAAAAATAAAGTTATCGAATAAACCTTATTCGATTAATAGTTTTGAAAACTATATGTATATATATATATATAAATATATATATATAATATACTCGGGAACATCGACTCCTGGTTTAGAAATATGTTCACCTTTGGGTCCCCTATACTATGGGTATACGCAACTACTGCTTATCTCTAGCATAGGTATTATGCAACTTATAAGCATTTGAATCAACAATTAGATATCAAGATTATGAAACAGACATGCATATATACCATATCAGCATGCTCCAATATATCGTAAGATTTGCTAATTAACCAACATGCATCTATCACAAGATAATGCATATACATATATACATCACAACAACAGTATCGGGTAGAAAACTTGCCTGAGCGACTGGGGGTGGTAAAAGTCCTGGGATGAGTCTGGTAACCTATAAACCACATATAAGTTGGAATTAAACCAAAGTCGCTTATGAATCTATAGTTTAACTAATTAAACTCTAACGCTCGCTTTGCGCTCAACGATTCTCTTAAGTCGCTCGAGTACCCTCGGCTCCACCATTTTTAATAAATTAACCATTAAGAGTTTTAAGACGATTCTTTCGTGAGCACCTTAACAACTGCCTAATCCACTTTATATAATTGTTTTATACCCCAATTAGTCATTTAAGGTCCTTAACCAAGGTTTCAAAGTAAGGCGAGGGGTAATGGTTCGGTCGCGAAGCGCCGTTACTTAAAATAGTCGTTTCTCCTAAACCGTACATCGAATTCAAACGAACCACATATCAAAACGAAGCTCGTAACATGAAATATCTAATAATGGCAATGGTAAAAACCTAACAGTGAGTTCACGGGTCCTGATGTTAAGAACAAAAACAGTCTAAAGTAAATCGGACATTACGACGGCTATGTTTACGCGATTACCAAAGTTTATACTACTCCAATTCAATCCACAATCAACCCACAATCATTGTTACAACCAAAATTCATCCATATACTACTACAACAGCCCCAACATCTCAAGGTTTCCACTTAATACTACTTCTCAATCATGAACTAAAAGCTTACTTAAGTTCATTAACTAATTACCAAGATTTACCATTCCAAAAACATCACAAAACCATCCAATCTCTAAATACACAACAACCATGCCTCTCATGAACCATAACAAACAAAACCAAACCTAATGCTCAAAGTAAAGTTAGGGTTTGCAGGGGTTATACCTTCCTTGGAGTGATTAGAGTAGCTAGGAAGCCTTAAGAAGCCTTGAGAAGCCTTGAGATAGCTTAGGAATGCTTGGATCTTAAAGGAAATCAAAGAAAATAAAGTTAGTAATCTTGAAAACACTATTCATCATCTTCTTCCTTGATTTATTGGAAGAGATTCATGAAGAAATAGAAGCTTAAACTCCTAGGATATGCTTATCTAATCATAAGGGACCTTGGGTAATTACCTTGCAAATTAACAAATCTAGAAACTTGATTTTTGGAATTTTTCTGCTTGAAAAAATGAAAAAGCCGTGAGCTATGTGTTCTTGGGAGAGTATTTGCTTTGTTGAAGGTTTTTGTGGTGGAAAATGAAGTGAATGGGATATTTGGATGATTTGTTGGTTGTTTAAAGTGAGTGGAGTATGACTAAGCATGACATCATCTTGGTGACTTCATCTCTTGCCACTTGTCATCACTTGGTGGTGAAAGCATCTTCTTATGCTAATCCTTGCTTAATTGTTTGGTTAATGACCGCTTATCTGTTATACGGTTCGCTTAATTTTCGTTCTCGTTTATCGTTTGAGGGATCATACCCGAGATCTTATTACTTGGGTTCCCCTAAAACTTTCTCAATATATTATATTTCTTATATGATCCTCTCTTATAATCCTTGAATTTAAATCCTTTTTATCATGTTACCTTATACTCAATTCTTTCGGTATCTGGTGAATTTTCGGGAAAAATCAAAGTGTTCAAATTTGGATTCTGACGATCTTTACATACACTTATATACCATATAGAGTACTAATAAGATCTCAGAATAACAATAAAAGAACCTCTACAAAGTGTGGTATGAAAAGTTTTCTTATTCAGCATAATCAGCAAAATCACTATTCATAAGGGTTTCAAAAAATTCCAAAAATTGGGGTTATTACAAGTGAGCTAACCATGCCCCTATAACTTGAAATATCCACAGACTTTTCAGTAGTGGCCATGGGAGTTTTTGCTGATGTGCAATCCATTAGATCAAACTTCTTTAAAAGATCATAAATGTATTTAGTTTGACTCATGAATATTCCATCACTAACTTGCTTAACTTGCAAACCAAGAAAGTAAGTTAGTTCTCCCATCATGCTCATTTCATACTTACTTTGCATCAATTTGGCAAACTTTTTGCAAAGTTTCTCATCTGTAGAGCCAAAAATAATGTCATCTACATAAATTTAAACAAGTATACTAGAGCCATTAACATTTCTAAAGAATAAAGTTTTGTCTACAATACCTCTAGTGAAGTGATTCTCTAAAAGAAACCTTGACAAAGTGGCATACCAGGCTCTAGGTTCTTGCTTCAGTCCATAAAGTGCTTTCAAAAGATAGTAGACATATTCTAGAAAATTTGGATCTTCAAAACCAGGAGGCTGACTGACATAGACTTCCTCCTCCAAATCTCCATTCAGAAAGGCACTTTTGACATCCATTTGATAGACCTTGAAATTGGCATGGGCTGTATAGGCTAAGAAGATTTTGATGGCTTCAAGTCTTGCAACAGGAGCAAATGTTTTATCAAAATCTATTCCTTCTTGTTGACAATAGCCTTTAGCAACCAATCTAGCTTTGTTTCTCACTACTATGCCATTTTCATCCATCTTGTTTCTGAATACCCATTTGGTGTCTATTGGATTCTTTCCTTTAGGCTTGGGTACCAGCTTCCATACATTATTCCTTTCAAATTGGTTTAGCTCCTCTTGCATAGCTAAAATCCAATCAGGATCCAACAAAGCTTCTTCTACCTTCTTTGGTTCTTCCTTAGATAGGAAACTGCTATATAGACATTCTTCCTGAGTTGCCCTCCTTGTTTGAACTCTAGAAGATATATCACCAATGATGAGCTCAAAGGGGTGATCTTTTGTCCATTTCCTTTGTTAAGGTAGATTAGTTCTAGATGAAGAGGCCTCATTGTTGTCTTGATGTGTGATTGAGTTTTGATTATTAGAAACTCCCCCTGAGTTTATGGATCTCTGATTTGAGCAAGGGGAACTTTCTGTAAGTGATCTATTCTGACTTTCAGCTTCTTTTGATGACCCGACAGATGGTGAATTTTGAGTACCGACGGGTGAAGCTGGTTGTTTTCTGACAGATAAAGCAGATTGTCTCCCGACGGATGAAGCATTTTGTAACTGGACAGATGTTGAATTTTGTGCTTCATTGGCAGTAGATTTTTCTGCATTATCCTTATATACTGTTTCTTGATCACTTTCATCATCACTATCATCACTAACCATCTCCACATTTTCAAATTTGAGGCACTCATGGTAATCTCCATCTTGTAGTCCTTCAATCTTTTTATCATCAAACACAATATGTATTGATTCCACAACAATGTTGGTTCTCAGATTGTAAACTCTGTATGCTTTACCAACAACATATTCAACAAAGATTCCTTCATCTGCTTTAGCATCAAACTTCCCATTCTGATCAGTTTGATTTCTCCAGATATAACATTTACAGCCAAAGACATGAAGGAAATTTAGAGTTGGCTTCTTGTTCTTGAACAATTGATAGGGAGTCATGCATTTTGCTTGATTAACCAGAGAAATGTTCTGAGTGTAGCATGCAGTATTTACAGCTTCAGCCCATAAATATGTTGGTAACTTAGATTCTTCAAGCATTGTCCTTGCAGCTTCAATAAGTGATCTGTTCTTTCTTTCTACTACTCCGTTTTGTTATGGAGTTCTTTCTGCTGAAAACTCATGCAAAATCCCTTTTTCTTCACAGAATGCTCTCAAGACAGAATTCTTGAACTCAGTTCCATTGTCACTCCTGATTCTTCTAACTTTGAAATCAGGATGATTGTTGACTTGCCTTATGTGATTGATGATGATTTCACTAGCCTCATCTTTGGACTTAAGGAAATATGTCCAAGAGAACTTTGAGAAATCATCTACAATTACTAGGAAAAATCTTTTCCTTGAGATAGACAACACATTGACTGGTCCAAACAAATCCATGTGTAGCAGTTGTAAAGGTTCTTCAATTGTTGAATCAAGCTTCTTTCTGAATGATGCTTTAATTTGCTTTCCCTTTTGGCAAGCATCACATAGTCCATCCTTAGAAAACTCCACTTGAGGAATGCCTCTAACCAGTTCTTTCTTTACAAGTTCATTCATGGTCTTGAAGTTAAAATGGGATAGTTTCTTGTGCCATAGCCAACTTTCATCTTGACTTGCTTTACTGAGAATACAAGTAACATATTCTGCATTTAATGAGTTAAAGTCATCTAAGTACATATTTCCTTTTCTCACTCCAGTGAGAACCACTTTGTTGCTCCTCTTATTTGTCACAACACAGGCTTCTGAGTTGAAGGTTACTGAATTGCTTTTATCACACAGCTGGCCGATACTCAAAAAATTGTGCTTGAGACCATCCACTAAGGCAACATCTTCAATGATTACATTGTCTTTAGAAATCAAGCCATATCCCACAGTATAACCCTTGCTGTCATATCCAAAAGTAATACTTGGGCCAGCTCTCTCCTTGAACTTTGTGAGCAGGGTAGAATCACCAGTCATGTGTCTTGAACAACCACTATCCAAGTACCACATATTCTTTCTATTTCCCTACACACATTAAAATCAAATCAAGTTGATTTTGGTACCCAAGTTTCCTTGGGTCCTGCCTTGTTAGCTTTCTTCTTCTGTTTCTTAGTTTTGATCTCAATTGACTTGGGGATATTAGATTCATCCTTGGTCATTTGAGTTGGACCTTTGAAATCATTCATTACAACAGAATTATCATGCACATTTTGATTAACAGGAAATGGCATGCTATTAGTAAACATGTTATCCCAGTAGGGCATGCTAAATGGCATTTGAGGCATACTAAATACAGCATTATAAGGATTAGGTGCAAATGGCATATTAGCAAATTGTGCATTCATATTATGTGTAGACATAGCATTCATATGCATAGAAGGCATGACATTCATGTTGGGAAAAGGAGGTGGCACGGATATGGAAGTAGGCATGGCAGTTTTGCAATTAACAGACAGATGATTTACACTACCACACTTAACACAAATTTTTCTTGGAGCATACTTATCAGGTGTGTAGTTGTTGTGTTTGTTAATTCCTACTTTACCATTTCTATTGTTTTTCTTTTTAGCCTCTGTTTTAACCTCAATCTTTTCTAGTCTGTCATTCAATTTCTTGATAGACAGATGACCAACATTCACTTTCTTTTCCTTCTTTACTTGACTAGATTCTCCTGAAATGAAGTTTTTAGAAACTGCTCCATATTTTTCATTTAACTTGGCAAGTTTGGCTTTACTCACAGGTTTGCTTACAGCCGACGGATGAGAATTTATGTCACTCGACGGATAATCCTTTTGGTTATCCAACAGGTGACTCTCATCATCCGTCGAGTCCACATCTGTTAGCAATCCTTCAACCAAATTGGATTCCAGCTTCTCCTTGTTCTTCTTCCAGGCTTCATCATAAAAGGACTCAATACCTTGAACTTTGGTGATTTGAGCATGAACATCTCTCGATGTTTTCCATGCCTTAATCACCTCCTGTTCTCGTTCAAGTTGCTTCTTCAAGATCTCTTCTTTCTTCAAGGACTTAGTTAATTCTTCCATAGCAATTTTACACTCAATTCTCAATTTTTCAAATTCAATAAACTGAGACTCTAGCACATTATTCCTCTCATTTAAAAACAAGTTGTTTTCTTTGATTTTAGCATTTTCCTTAGTGAGGGACTTAACTGTAACACACAAATGATATAATTCTGTAAACATGTCATTTATTGCATCATTACACTCAGCTTTAGATAAATGTGCAAGGTTAGTGGTGATTACCAGATTAGTTGAAGAACTTGTCTCTGTTTTATCAGACTTGGCCATTAGGGCTAGATTGACATAGCTGACATCCTCATCCTCATCCAGACCATCTGATGCCTAGTCATTTTATTGTGTAATGAAAGCCCTTTCCTTTTGTTTGAGCAACTCAAAATATTTCTGTTTATAATCCACAGGCTCAAACTTCTTCTTGCTGGAATCTGACTTTCTACACTCACTGGAAAAGTGCCTTGCCAATCCACATTTGAAATATTTGAATTTTGATTTATCCACCATGTTTCTATTTGGCTTAGCTGCTCCAAAGTTCTTCTTGAACTTGAGCTTGTCAAATCTTCTAGAAAGGAATGCTAGATATTCATCAATATCATCCATATCATCTTGACTCAAAAAATCTTCATTTTCTGCTACCAACCCCTTGCCCTTGTTTTCACAGACCCTTGAAGTAGACTCAATAGTTTCTATCTTCATCTCCTTCTCTTTCTCTAACTCAGCAACCAGTGCAATGGATCCTCCTTTCTTTCTCCCTTTCTCCATTCTTTCATCTTGCTCTATTTCAAGCTCATAAGTCTTTAGAATGCCATGCAGTCTCTCTAGTGTAAACTCCTTGTATTCTTGTGAGTTTCTCAAGGAGACTGTCATGGGTTTCCATTCTTTTGGTAGGGATATCAGAAATTTGAGGTTAGAATCTTTGGTTTGGTAGACTCTTCCATGCAGCTTTTGAGCATTTAGTAGATTTTGAAATCTACTAAAGATATCAGTGAGAGTTTTACCTTCTTCAAAGTGGAAATGCTCATATTACTGAATTAGTAGCTGCATCTTATTTTCTCTAACTTGTTCAGTGCCATCACAGATAATCTGAATTGTATCCCAAACTTCCTTGGCAGTTTTACAATTGATGATGTTGTCAAACATGTCACCATCAACTCCATTAAACAGAATATTCATGGCCTTCTTGTCCTTCCTGACTTGTTCAATCTCAGGATCTGACCATTCATGCCTTGGCATGGGAACTGATGGCTCATTTCTAGTTGCAGCTCTCATTGGTACATGAGGGCCTATTTCTATGCAATCTACATAGGCCTCATCTTGAGAAAGTAAATAAAGATGCATCTTTACCTTCCAGTGATGGTAATTATCTTTGTCCAGAAAAGGAATCTTGACTCCAACATCCTTGTTGTTCCTCTTGCTGTTTGTTGTGATCTTTAAACTCTTTGTTCTTCAAGAGCTTGCTCTGATACCAATTGTTAGTCCCTAACAATGCAACAAGAATTACAGAAGGGGGGTTGAATGAAATTCTTGAATCTTTTTCTGAATTATAAAATGTTCTAGCTTAAGATATATATGACAGTGTTTTGATTTGCAAAGTGCGGAATAACAAGTTAAATATGAATCAAAACACATAGTAATAAAAACACAAGTCTTTAAAACTTTCGAGTGGATTAGAATATCTCCACCAGAGATATATATATATATCAAGAGAACTCTGTGAAGCTTGAATAGCTCACAGCTGCTTATAAATAAGAACAACTAAACTTATAGAGAAATGCTAAGGATACAGCTTACAAATGTTTCTCTAAGAAAATACTTGCTTAGTCTTCACTTAGTTCTAATTGCTACTCTTGGTTTATATATCACCAAGATTACACAGTAATAAGACAAGATAATAAAACAAAACCTATCAAGTCTAATACTATGCTACTTCATTACTCTATTCCAGCATCTTTGAATATCTTCATAATAGCATGGAAATGGCAATGCTTCTTTGTTCTCAAAAACCTAGTTGAGTAGGCTTCCACATTCATTTTGCATACACTCGACGCATGTGACTGTATTGTCACTGTCAACAGATGTTTGATTTGATTATCCGTCGGGTACATGATCATTCGTCGGGTTGCTTTATTGATCATCCGTCGGGTAGCTTTGTTGATCATCCGTCGGGTAGCTATTTGGCACTTGACTTCATTTCATTTATGCAGAATTACAAGACATCATCTATGTACAATTAATCAACCTATTATGCATATCTAATTAAAGTCAACATGACTTATATGCTACTACAGAATCTATACAAAAGTGTATGCAGAAATGTGCTACATGACTTATTGTTACATAAGCTACTCACTCGATGGATGTGAAATCATCATCCGTCGGGACTATATTGAGTCATCCGTCGGGACTATATTGGCTCATCCGACGAGTGCTACATATTTCACTAAGTTAGATCTACTAAGGTGTTTTGTTAATGAAATCATCAAGTTCACAACATATACACAACAACCTTCACTATTGAGATTGACTTATTCTTAAGGGCTCGTTCCTTATGGTCTACGATTTGGATCGGTTCATATTCTATGACTTGATTCGAATCAGGAACATAGGGCTTCAATATAGATAGGTGGAACACATTATGGATGTGCTGCCACTGCGGTGGTAACGCTATCTCATAGGCAACCTTTCCCACTTTCTTCAAGACTTCAAATGGTCCTATAAATCTGGGGCTAAGTTTACCTTTCTGACCAAATCGCATTAACCCTTTCCAAGGTGATACCTTTAGTAACACCAAAGCTCCTATCTCAAAGTTCATATCCTTCCTATGCAAATCTGTATTCTTTCCCTGTCTATCTTGGGCTACTTCTAACCTTTTCCGAATCAATACTATTGCATCTCTGTTTGCTGAACCAACTTGAGACATAATACTTTCTTCTCTCCTACTTCATCCCAATACAACTGTGATCTACACTTGCGTCCATACAAAGCTTCATAGGGCGGCATTCCAATGCTGGCGTGGTAGCTGTTGTTATACAAAAACTCAATCAAAGGTAAGTGTTCATCTCAATTTCCTTTAAAATCCAAAACATAAACTCTCAACATATCTTCTATGGTTTGAATCGTTCTTTCACTCGTGCCATATGTTTGAGGATGATAAGCGGTGCTCATATTCAAATTTGTTCCTAGGCACTCTTGGAATTTAGTCCAAAACCTGGAATTGAATCTCGGGTCTCCATCTGACACTATAGACACAGGCACTCCATATTTGGTAACTATCTCATCCAAGTATAATTTAACTAGCTTTTCCAGAGAATACCTTTCATTGATCGGAAGAAAATGCGCTGACTTGGTCAGCCTATCAATGATCACCCAAATAGCGTCGTGATTTGCTCTCGTCCTTGGCAATCCCACTAAAAATTCCATGGCAATCTCTTCCCACTTCCATTGGGGAATCTCCAAAGGTTGTAACAATCCACTTGATCGTTGATGCTCCGCTTTTACCGTTTGGTACACGTGACATTTTCTCACCCCGTTGGCCATATCCTTCTTCATTCCTGGCCACCAAAAGTTTCTCTTCAAATCTTGGTACATCTTAGTGCTACCAGGGTGGATAGAAAACCTAGAGTTGTGCGCTTCATGTAATACTTCATTCTTCAGTTCCGTTACATTAGGAATCCAAACTCGAGAAGAAAATCTAAACAAACCTTGGTCATCCTTTTGAGTACACAACTCTTCTTCTGTTAAGGTATCCAACTCTTGTTCCATAACTCCTTCTTGACACCTTTTGATCTTTTCCATCAACACCGGCTGGAAGGTAACTTCATATAGTTGCTCCTGACTTTCCCTTGGTACTCGAACTTCAATCTCCATCTATTCTAAATCTTATGCTAGTTCATTTGCAATCCGAATCATATTCAACTTTTCTTTTCTACTCACGGCATTCGCCACCATATTGGCTTTACCTGGGTGATAATTAATCGAACAATTGTAGTCCTTGATCAATTCCAACCACCTTCTCTGTCTCATGTTCAAATCCTTTTGCGTGAATATGTACTTCAGGCTCTTATGATCCGTATAAATATCACACTTCTCTCCATACAAGTAATGACGCCATAACTTTAGAGCAAACACTATAGCTTCCAACTCGAGGTCATGAACCGAATATTTTTGCTCGTGAGGCTTCAATTGTCTGGAGGCATAGGCGATAACTTTGTCGTGCTGCATTAACACACATCCCAAACCTTTCAGAGAAGCATCGCTATAAATCACAAAGTTCCCGTCTCATCTGGAAATGCTAGTACCGGAGCGGACACTAACCTCCTTTTCAATTCCTGGAAACTTTCTTCACACTTTTCCGTCCACATGAACTTCTCATTCTTTCTGGTTAGCTTGGTTAATGGGGATGCAATCTTAGAGAAATCCTTTACAAACCTTCGGTAATATCCAGCTAATCCAAGAAAACTTCTTATTTCCGTCGGAGTCCTCAGTTGCTTCCACTTGGATACGGCTTCAATCTTTATAGGGTCCACTTTGATACCTTCCTTACTCACCACATGTCCAGGAAACTGTACCTCTGTCAACCAAAACTCACACTTAGAGAACTTTGCATACAATTGCTTTTCTTTCAACTTCTGAAGGGCAATCCCCAGATGCGTTGCGTGATCTTCTGGAGTCTTTGAATACATGAGGATGTCATCAATAAATACAATAACAAACTTATCTAGATACTCCTTATACACCCTATTCATTAAATCCATAAAAGTCGATGGTGCATTTGCAATCCAAATGACATCACTAAGAACTCAAAATGGTCATACCTCATTCTGAATGCATTCTTGGATATGTCTTCGAGCTTTATCTTCAGTTGATGGTAACCCGACCTTAAATCAATATTTGAGAAGTAACATGCCCCCTTAAGCTGATCAAACAGATCGTCGATGTGTGGCAAAGGATATTTGTTCTTTATTGTCAACTTGTTCAGCTCTCTATAGTCAATGCACAATCTCATACTTCTATCCTTTTTCTTTACGAATAGCACTGGAGCACCCCACGGAGAGACACTGGGTCAAATAACTCCCTTATCCAATAATTCCTATAGTTTTTTAGCCAATTCTTTCATTTCCTTTGGGGCCATCCTATATGAAGCTTTGGAAACTGGTTTAGCTCCGGGTATCAAATCAATGGAGAACTCTATTTCTCGATCAGGTGGTACTCCTGGTAACTCATCTAGGAAGACGTCAGGGAATTCTCTTACTTTGGGAATCTCATCCAAAGTAGGGGTCTCTTTCTTCGTATCCACCACATGAGCCAAATACGCCTCACATCCTTGTCGCAACAATCTCTTTGCTTGCATTACTGAAAGGAACTTTTTATCCTACCTTTGTCCTTGATAACTGATTCTTTTATTATCTGGGGTGTACATAACAACTCTCTTTTTCTTACAATCAATATTTTCCTTATATAGAGACAACCAATCCATGACTAGAATAATATCAAAGTCTCCTAACTCAAAAGGTATTAGGTCGACAGGGAAAATATATCCTGAAATCTCTATGGAACATTTAGAACAAAATTGACTTACAGTCACTTTATCTTTATTAGCCACTTCTATGGTCAAAGGTTCGTCTAAGTCTTTCAATATTAATTGCATTTTATTCACACAATTCACATATATAAATGATTTGGAGGCTCCCGAATTAAACAAAATGTTAACAGGTACGAAATTAAGAGAAAGCGTACCTGCAACCACATCGGAATCATGAGCTGGAGATTTCTAGGTCATTTTAAAGGTTCTATCTCTAGCAGTACTGGTTGCTGATCCTTGGGACATGCTCCTTCCAACACTACCTTGGGTCACCGACTTGCAATTCCTAGAAATATGTCCCAATTTGACGTAACTAAAACAAGTTACTACTTGAGTCTCAGACTTACACTCCGTGGAATAATGACCCTTCTGGCCATATTTAAAACAATTGATATTTTCTCGGTACTGTCCATTATTCGGTAGAAAATAGATTGCTCCAAGAATTTTATACATATGCATCAGGAGAGCGTTGCCACTAAGACAATATCCTCATCCTCAGTTTAATTGGATATATCCTGAGTGAATGATCAAAATCTAGAAATGCCATTAACAGAAGCAACAATAATAGTAAAAACAATAATAACAACGCATAAATATATAAAAGCTGAACAATGAAATAAAGCAGCTACAATACAATAACCAACAGGAATCCAACTAGTACAACTGAAATCCAACTGAAAAAACCCATCCAAATACACATCAAAATTGGCTGTCATAGCAACCTCCGCCTACTATAAACTATCACAACATAATATACATATACAAGGGAAAACAACTACAGAAGTCCTGGAAGCCAACTCTGAGCTCTGTATCTCTACTGCAATCCTGGTCTAACCACTGCCACTGCCACCGATAGAACCTAGCTCAAACACTATCCAGTTCACTAGGTCTTGATATTGCACAACCCTGAACTCTGAGCTAATAAAACGGTCAACAGACCTAGCCCTCTCAATAGCCATCTGGGTCGAGGATCGTACACGGGCCTGCACCTCAGGGGAAGGGGCAGGAATGCCCTGAAAAGGTGCAACGGGTACCTGATCAAGCTGAGCAGCCAACCTTAGACTCCGCTCTCTGATAAAAGAGGTATTCAACGCTCGGTGAACATGGTAAGGGATCGGTGAAGAAGTACCACTAGGGGCCACAGGTGGAAGTGGAGGTCTCATCGAGGAAGAACTGGGACCACAGCCGGGAGGAAAATCCCTAACAGCAGACACAGACCTACGTACCCAAAGAGGATGAGCACTAGGTCCAGGGATGTCTCTCGGCACAAAGGAAGGAACTGGTGGATGAGTCATAGGTGTCTCCTCAGCAACAACATCCAGGGTCCTCTTGGAATCTGAACTATCCGGGTCAGAAGGATTTTCCCGAGATGGAGAACTTGAAATCATAATAGGCCACTGCCAACATAATAAATATACAGGAAAAACACAACCGGGTCAAGGCAATTCTATCAAAAAAATTATTAGATGCCAGGGTACCGCCGTCAGAACCCTCGACTGACTCTAAGGGTTTACTCCCCTATATGAGTTGCTGACTCACACCTTAGACTCAATTCTATACCTATTCGACAAAATCCCTAACCTGAATCAGGGACGTGAACTTGTAGCTCTGATACCAACTGTGACGGCCTCAACCCCGGGGTCAGGAGTTGACGTCACCAAACACAATTACCAGAAATATAAACAACAAGATTATTATTAATATATACTAACTCAGCCCCGAACCAAGATCTGATCCAGGTTCAAGTATGATTCAGGTTCAGCCTATTACAAACCATTATTCAAAATTCTGACACACTCTAACTTTATTCAGCAACTCAACAGACCACACATAGCCTGACATACACTACCTCTGAGGAGTCGGGCGGGACTGATCTTCTAGGCATCTATGACATATATACATAACAGGTTGCAAAGATGAGCATAATCGCTCAGTAGTACCAACATATGAATAACAGAATAACAACAGTAATGTAACTAATGATAGGAACAAAGCTATAATCATGTGAACAACATTATATAATGAAAAGCTGAAATAACTGGATATCACTGACTAGCATGCTTTTGATAAACAACGTAGTAGTGTGCTGTGTAAGTACCAGAGTCCAATTTTAGCATGCTATTCACATTTAAAACCACTGTATAACTACTACTTATACCCTTACGGGAATCACAAATCCAAATCAGATACGTAACGGATATGTGAAGACAGCTGATCAGGATATCAATCCCAGATGGCTCTAACTACCATCCCATTTACCTGTTCCGGAACTCAGAGACTAGCTAGGTCTCTGACCTGCTGGACTAATCGGTTATAATATGCGCGCAACCGAATTAGCCTCTTACGCCACCTCAATAGCCCCCTGGCCCCAATGTATCCCATATCTGATCGTTTTATCCAGTTTTCAAAACACTTGTATCTATCTCATTTCAAAACCATTCATTTTACCAGTATACATATAAAATCCAGTTCGCAAATCATTTCATTCGAGATAGGTACCTTTCGAAGTTACTTTTCCCCAAAACAGGTTGAAAATAGTGATTTATAACTACAGGGGATATGTAACTTAAAATGTTTCTGTTCCTTTACGAGATTAAAACATTAGCTATTCATATATACTGAACCATAAAAGAATGGCCAGGGGTACTTACCTTGCAACACTTTCGGAAACCCTAAGTAGCTTTTATGCTGACTTCGGTCCTGGCAAAACTCGACTGGGATCTACAAATACAGATTACCCTAATCAGTTATGCCGACATGTTTGATATCCTCAAACCCTAATAACCTAATCTGGTAACCTGACTCGTATAGCAATTATACACGTAATCACGTAATCCGGACGTATAGGGGTAACACGTATAATATTTATAAGTACGTTTTAAAATAAATTTTTAGAAAATTTTGGCAGAAACTCCTTTGTTTATAATCTTACCCGTCGATTACAATCGACGTCAACAATCACAACAATCCACAATATAATTTATTTTCGAAAACATTAAAATTTAGGACTCAGAACAACGTCATCACCGTCCACCGATGACTCACCGAAGTTCATCGTCAACGGCGGTATAATTTATTGGTGCCCGAAATAATACAAGTTTCAAAATAAATTACACCGATTTATTCGATTAAAATTAATTGCACGAATTTTTTTATATCACGAACTGTAATCATTATTCCCTGAAATTAATAAAATAATACGAATTAATCCAAACCAATCGAACCAAATGCAAGCAACGAAACAGGGCATCACGCGCACACGCGGCACCATAAAACCGCAGCAAGCAACCATTAAAAAATATAGGGATGGCCGGAAGAAGATACAGCCACACCACAACAAACACCAACGCACACACATACAGTTACAACACAGATCATACACATATATACACAAGGTATATACATATATATATGCAACAAAATAAACAGCCAAGCCAAGCATAAGTGGTGGCTCACCGGAAACAGGCCGGAAAAAAGCGACCGGAAACGAGCAACGGGAAGAAAAACGAAGAGAGGAGGAGAATCGAGACGAGAGAGAGAGAGAGACACAACACATCCGAGGGAACAAAAGGAAAAAGGGGAAACCCCCCTGTTATTATTTTTTTTCTGCTTCTCTGAAATTGCAACACCTGGAAGCATGTGACTGAGAAGTAACACGTGGCAATTGCGATAAATATAAAGATTTAAGGGCCCGATGTGCCCCGAAATTCAAAATTAACGAACCGAGTTGCGGATAAAACAACCTCCAAAAATTACGAAAATAGTTTTAAAACATCATAAATATCCCGAAGTTCGCAGAAACATAAATTTCGAAATTTAAGAATAACTTTTGAAACAAAATTTTATACCCGCTTTTACAATTAAACGAAACAACGTGCGGGTGAAATTAATCCTGAAAATTTCAGAAATAATTTTAAAATTCCCAAAATATTATGAACTTAATAAAATATGAGTTTCGTAATTGTTTGAAGAATTCTGGAATTAAACACGGATTTTATAAATAAACATAATCAGAAAATCATATAAAGATAAATAATTAGTAAAATATTATTTCTCAATTTTATAAAATCCTAAAAATAATTATTAAAATTATAAAATTATAAAACAAATTTTAGAAACAATCCAAATATTTATGGAATTAAAACTGTAATAAAATCATTTTTACAAGTATAACAGAACCACATATCTCAATAATAAATCCCAAAATCCATACCATATATCAATAGATCTCAGATAAATATTAAAATCAACACACTGCAGTCGAAAAATCAACACACCTTTTATTTAATTATTTATTCAATTATCACACTTTTAAAATATTCAAAATAAAAGAAAATACATGCTTATAATCAGGATTTGACAGTTCATTAGAGTTTGATCCAGATTCCAACAATGCATTTTCATTTGCAAAGATTAGTCTTTTATGAGAGTCTTCTTCAAAACCAGGAATCTTCTTATCATCAAAAGATACATTTATGGAGATAACTACAGTATTTGTTCTCAGATTGAAAACCCCGTATGCTCTTGATGGTGAATAACCAACAAAGATTCCTTCATCGGCTTTTGATTCAAACTTCCCTAGCTGATTAGTATGAGTTCTCAAAACAAAGCACTTACATCCAAATACATGAAGATGTTTGAGACTGGGCTTCTTTTCTTTCAGCATCTGATAAGGGGTAACACCATGTCTGTTATCAGTGTGATATTCTGAGTATAACATGCTGTGTTTACTGCTTCAGCTCATAATTAAATGGGTAGTTTTGCTTCTTCCAGCAGAGTCCTGCCAGCTTCAATCAGGGTTCTATTCTTTCTCTCAACAACACCATTTTGTTGAGGTGTACCTGGAGCTGAGAAATCTTTTTGTATGCCTTTGTACTTGCAGACTTCCTCCATTTTTGAGTTTTTGAACTCAGTGCCATTATCACTTCTCAGAATTTTCACTTTGTGGGTGGATCCATTCTCAATTTTCCTTATATGATCCAGAAATTTTTTTGGAGTTTCATCCATCCTGTGTAGAAAATAAACCCAAGTGTATCGTGTGAAGTCATCAACAATTACAAGTGTGTACCTTTTCTTGTTTATGGACATTATGTTTACTGGTCCAAAGAGATCCAAGTGTAACATATGATATGGCTCAGTAATAGAGAATTATGTTTTGCTTTTGAAAGATACTCTTCTTTGTTTGGACTTTTGGCAAGCATCACAAAGACAATCAGATGAGTATTGCACATTTGGTAATCCTCTTACTAGCTCCTTCATGGCAAGTTCATTGATAGAATTAAAGTTGAGATGTGAGAGTTTCTTGTGCCAATTCCAACTTTCATCTACTGATGCCTTAGAGATAAGGCAAGCTTCCTGCTCAAGACTTTCATGTAGCCTTACTTCATACATATTACCATGTCTATATCCCATCAAGACAATCTTCTTTGACTTGTTGTGAACCACTTCACAGTGAGAGTCATAGAACACCACATGATAACCTCTGTCAGTGATTTGACTGATGCTTAGAAGATTATGCTTCAGTCCTTCCAGTAGAGCTACATTCTCTATTGCTACCTTTCCAATTATCAATTTGCCATATCCCAGAGTGTGTCCTACATTTCCATCTCCATAAGATACATCTGGGCTAGCCTGCTTCTCAAACTCTGACAGCAGAGATTTATTTCCAGTCATATGTCCTGAACATCCACTATCCAAGACAAGAGTGTTTTTCCTGTTACCCTGCAGTCATAAGAGTAATTAATTAGAAGGATTTTTAAGGACCCACACTTGTTGGGTCCTCGTTCTGGACAACTTATATAACGACTCGTATATTTCTGTAATATTTAAATGTGTAATTATTAAATAATTAAATAAATTATGTGTATGGGTTCTATCAGATGGATATTATTTTTGTTAATATTTTATTAATTATATGAGATTATTGGTGTTCGAGAATCGTTTGTGTAATTAGCAGTGACGTTGAGTTACCTGTTTTATGGTTAAAAGTGATTTTATTCAAGATTTATTATCATAAATATTTGGATTGTCTCTAAAATTATTTTATCACTTTATAATTTTATTTATTATTTTTAAGAATTTATAAAATTTAGAAATCAATATTTTACTGTTTATTTATCTTTAAATAATTTTCTGATTTCATTTAATTGTAAAATTAGTATTTAATTTTAAAATTTCTTAAAAATTACGAAATTCATATTTTATTAATTTTATAATATTTTGAAAATTTTAAAAGTTGTTCGGAAATTTTTGGGATTTATTTCGCCTGCGCGTCGATTCGTTTAATTGATAAAAACGGGAATAAATTTCGTTTCAGAAATTGTTTTAAAATTTATGAAAATTTTATTTTTTAAGTTCAATTTGATTCGGGAATTTTGAAGGTTATTTGGAGTTATTTCAATTTATTTAATCTGCATATTGTATCGTTAAAATAAGTAAATTGCAGGTTAGACGTACATTAATCGTGGGTTTATACAAAAAGAAATTGTTAAAAAAAGGGGGGCAGTTTTGATCGGGTATAACCCGTTTCTTTCTCTCAAATTTACAGTCTCTCTCTCTTTAATCCTCTCTCTCATATCGATCTCTCTCTAATCTTTTCTCTCTCGGCTGTCTCTCTAATCTCTCCTCTATCTTTCTTCCATATCTCTTCCCCTTCACTCTCCTCTGTTTCTTCTCATCCCTCCTTGCTCCGCCACTGTGTTATTTTTCCGGTGAGCACTGGTGGCGGTCCTGACTGACTTCTGCGTGTTTATGTGTTTAGATATACATATGTATGTATATCATTGTGTGGGTAGCTGTATGGTATCGATTCTGTGTGGTGTGGTTGATTGTTATTTTTCCGGTGTGGTTGCCGCCGGTCTAAACTCCGGCGAGGCGACTCCCTCTCCCTCCTGCCTAGCAGCACGTAGGTGCGTTTTGTTGCCCTCTAGTTTTATTTGGTTACTTAACTGATTATTTTGCTTATTTTGTTTTTACAAAAAATAAAATATTTGGTGTGAGAATTATAGTAATTAATTGGTGAGATTTACGTAGGATGTCCGACATATCGGAAACCCGTATATTTTACCGCCGTCGGCGATGAGCCTCGGCGAGCCGACGATGGACTATGATGAATATTTCTGAGTCCTATGATTTAAAATATAAAATATGACTTAAATTATAAAATACGAATAGTAATGATTAAAAGTTATATTTAATTGCTATTGGTGAATTTGCGAATTGACGTTGTTGACTGGAGTTGGTGATGAATTTTGGATTGTGATTGATTGTGTTGTGATTGATTTGACGTCGGGACATCCGACGAGTTAGCCAATAATTAAAGGAGGTGCTGCCCGATTTTCGAAAATTAAATAACGGAAATACGAGGCGGTACCCAATGACTATCGGAACGTCGATCGGTTATATATGTAACTATTTTGTACAAAACCTGATTATGTGTTGCGATAGAATACTTTGCGAAACCGATAACCCTACTTTCATAAAAGGACAAATATACTTATTTTATGAAAACAAACATCGAACCGGCTTTTGAAGGCGTGAACCCTAATTGATACATGTATTATTATATTGAGAATGTCACGAGTCGGGTTTGTTAACATATGGGTAAATTGTTAGCGAGGATAGTCAAGCATATTCGGACGTCTAATTTAAGTATTTCGGTTCCTGTAGGTTCCAGTCGAAATTCTTAGCATCCCGGTCGGTGCGAAGCCAGTCAGAAATTTGTGTTAAAGCGTATTAAGGCAAGTACCCCTGACCATCTCTTTATGATTCAGCATATATGAATATAATGTTGTTTTATTCTCGTAGTGGAATAGAACGATTTAAGTTACGTATCCCCTGGGTTTCAAATTGTTTTATTAACTTGTGTTTTGGGGGAAAAGTAACTTCTGAAAATACCTATCTCTAAGTTTTGAATAAAATGAAAATGTTTTGGAAAATGTGCTGTGTTATAATTGTTTTAACAAGAGATAGATAAGTGATTTGGAAAACTGGATAAAAATGATCAGATAATTTGATGAGTGTGCGCAGAAGGCCCGTAATGGCCTGGAAGTTAGAGTAAGAGGCGAAGTGGTTGCGTACCCTATTATAACCACCAGCCCAGCATGACAGAGACCTAGCTAGTCTCTGAGTTCCGGAACAAATTTCACAGGATAGCCTGATCAGCTGTCTCACCAGGGATCATCCAATACTTTTATATCTGAGCAAGTGATTTTGAGGTTCCCGGAGAGGAACAAGTTTTATAGGTCCTGTGATGGGACAAGTTTTATGATTCCCGTAACGGAACAATTAGTTTTATAGGTCCTACGATGGGACGAATGATTTAAAAATGAAAGTAGCATGCTAAAAGTTAACCCTAGTATTTACACAGCACAATTAATAAAATATTTAGAGAGCATGCTAGCTATTAAAGATCCAGCTTTCTACAGTTCATCAGTTTTTATCTGTTTACACTTGTTTTACTTGTTTTCTACTAACAAGTTGTAATTTATGTTCCTACAATCGTTCATTATAAACTATTTTAGTTAGTATTCTTATAGTGGTACTACTGAGCGGTTGATCGCTCACTCTTGCAAATGTGTTTGTATATTTTCGCATTGCAGAATCCTAGGAGATGTTGTTGTCTTGCTAAGGGCCAGTTTCCAATTCCTCCTGTGTCGAGCTCCTCTGAATAGGTTGTGTCTGGCAAGGTGTGGTCTGTGAGTTGCTGTAGAATAATAGTCATGGCAGGTTGTTTTAATAAGATGGTTTGTATTAAGTGTGTAACCTAAATTAGACTTGAACCTGGAAAAGATCTTGTGGAAGAGTTGTTTATATTTAAATAAAGTAAGTTAGTTGTATTATAATTATAGTTTCATGTTGTTAGTGACGTCAACTCCTGACCCTGGGTTGAGGCCGTCACAGGTTGGTATCAGAGCTACAGGTTTGAGTCCCTGATTTAGGTTAGGAGTAGAGTCGGGAAGGGGTAATGTTGGTATATAGGGTGTGAATCAGCAACTCCCATCTAGAGGAGCAAGTTTAAGAGTCTAGTCGAGGGTTTGAAGGTGTAACTGTTGCGCCCTCCAAACCCGGGTCAGAAGTTTGGGGTCCACACACACACTATTTATAACCTGCTTATAACCATAATAAGGATAATAATAATAATAATATGCAGTGACCCTACTTACCAACTACCACGAACCGCAACAGGTTAAAGTATGCACACAAGCCAAACATACTTACTTATATTACAAACATTCGAATCCCAACTATTCCAACTCAAGACTGAGTATTAAACAATATTACAAACTTTTACAAACTTAAATTATTCCAAAAGAAGCCTACTAGTTCAACTTGATCAACCTGAACCCCTAGCTCTCGCGCTGGACTGGGGTTCCTCGCTACCAACTGGTTCCTTTTTAACTGGAAAAGAACATAAACAACATCGCACAAATGAGCTAACTAGCTCAGCAAGTCACAATGACAAAACTGAGAATAATGATCATCAGGTGAAAATGGTTATGGTATCAAGTGAACAATAGATTATTAATTAGAATTGGATATTATATTTTCATTTTAAAAACCAAGGTTATCAGTCACGCACTAACCCCGAGCAAAGCACACGGCACTGCTCTAACTACTGGATCCAAGGCACACATTGGCCTAACTTGACCATTATATGGTCTGACCACGAATCTGGTCCATAATTTTATAAAAACAATCCAATTCTAATATAATAACAGAATAAGCAGTAATAAACAATAAACAGAATCATTAACAACATTGGACGATCAATAATGAAAATGGTTTCAATCTGCATAGGGATCAATATGGCATTTTCAAAGCATGGATGCTAGGTAATGAAAGAATTGGATAGCAAAGGAAATAATGTTTCAAGGTTTCAAGGATTTGGCCTTTCAAAGCATAAGATACAACGGTTTGAGTGTGTAAGCAATCTGGTTCAGTGTTTGATATTTAGTTTGTATGTATTTGTGGAGTAGTATCGTATATTTGAGGTTCGTATTTGAGTATACACCAATCAATGGTCTAGAAAGAATCAGGTTTACGGCTCAAGATCAATAACCGGAATCATGGTTTAGGGTTCAGCGCTTCAAAGCTCTTGCAATATCGAATAGGACTATCAATCACTACAATATCTTGAGAAAGTTCAGAACACTTGTCTGGTACTAGCTTATTATACTACACTCGCTTTCAGTCACGACTGTCTTACTCCTCGACTACCTGTTTCCCTTTCCTACGCCTTGCCTCTTCTTAGTTTCTGCAGTAAAACGAAGCTCAGAATCTGATAGTACTCCTCAAATCCTTCGTTTTGGTTACTCAAGCTTTGAAAACAGAGATCAATAACACCTTCGTTTTGCTGTTTGATTTTCAGAAGATTATATGAATATAAGGTTTTTCTCTGGAAAATTATATATTTAGCTGACTACAAATGATTTTGATACGAAATAAAATATGTTAAAAGGCTATTTATAATTACGGAAAATTAGTATCCCGTTGGATCATTCCGGATATAAAATGGTACATTTATTTGTAAAAACTGATCCAAACGGTATCGGTTTTCGGGATAATTATCCAAATTAGTACAATTTGTACTGCGATCTTGGTCTCAGCGCCTGGTTACACGTACTACGAGGTGATAATTGTGATAGGTTAATAAATACGAGTTTTATTGATTTACCGAAATGAATATTGTATCGAAAATGTTGTGCCGGGACCCGCGCAGGACAAACCGTACGCCGGATCGAAAAAGTCGAAACATGGAAAATGCTCGGAATATTATAATTAGGTTAGGAAGGAGTTCTCGGAAGAGTTTTGGGTTCTAAACATGTAACAACGGATGACGTCGGTTGGTTCCCGTTTTTATAAAATAGATTTTAAATACCTGGAAAAAGATTTTATAAAATTCATATGATTCCTATAAATTCATAAATCAACATAAAAATAATTAGGAAGATATGACAATTATCTATATTTTATTTTGGACATATAAAAATTAAAATACTCAATTAATATTATTTTTAAATATCCAAACACAGATAACACTTAACAAATAATTCACAGAATAGATACTGAAGACATATAATAATTATTTATTAGCAAAATAATTACACGATATATCTCGGATATTACATCCTTCCCCCCTTAAAAGGATTCTGTCCTCAGAATATCCTAAAAAACAAATGAGGGTACTTTTCTCTCATATCACTTTCTAATTCCCAGGTTGACTCTTCAACCTTTGGGTTTTTCCATAATACTCTTACTAGGTTTACCACTTTATTTCTCAATACCTTCTCTCTTTCCTCTAAAATCTCTATTAGACTCTCTATATATGACAAATCTGCCTGAAGCTCTATTGGCTCATATTCTATTACATGCTTGGAGTCTGGATTATACTTCTTAAGTATTGATACGTGAAAAACATTGTGAATGTGCTCCATGTGCGGAGGTAACGCCAACTCGTAAGCTACTTTTCCAATGCGCTTTAGAATCTCAAAAGGTCCGACATATCTTGGGCTCAGCTTTCCTTTCTTTCCAAACCTCGTTAGTCCCTTCCACGGTGATACTTTCAGTAATACCAAGCTTCCTTCTTCGAATTCCATGTCTTTCCTTGACTGGTCTGCATATTTCCTTTGACGGTTCTGTGTGGCTATCAATCTCTTCTGGATAATTTCAACCACTTCTTTTGTCTGCTGTACTAATTCAGGTCCAAGTATTTTGCATTCTCCTATTTCGTCCCAATACACTGGAGATCTGCATTTGTGTCCATAAAGGGCTTCGTAGGGTGGCATCCCAATACTGGCGTGATAACTGTTGTTGTAAGCAAATTTTACCAGAGGTAAATGCTCGTCCCAACTTCCTTCGAAATCAATAGTACAAACATGCAACACATCTTCAATCGTCTGGATCGTTCTTTCACTTTGGCCATCCGTCTGTGGGTGGTAAGTTGTACTCATATTCAGTCTTGTTCCCAAGCATTCTTGAAAACTCCTCCAAAATCTTGAATTAAATCTTGGATCTCGATCAGATACAATAGACACAGGAACTCCATGACGAACTATAATTTCCTTCAGGTACATATGGACTAACTTGTCGAGCGAAAATCTTTCATTTATAGGCAGAAAATGAGCTGACTTGGTAAGTCTATCCACTATAACCCAAATGGCATCATGATTAGCCCTTGTCCTTGGTAATCCAACTATGAAATCCATGGAAATATGTTCCCACTTCCACTCTGGAATCTCCAATGGTTGTAGCAATCCACTTGGTCTTTGATGCTCTGCTTTAACTTTCTGACATGTATAACATCTGCTAACCCATTCCGCAATTTCCCTCTTCATATCTGGCCACCAATAATTCTCCTTTAAATCTCTGTACATTTTGGTACTCCCTGGATGGATTGAATACCTTGAATTATGTGCTTCCTGTAAAATTTCATTCTTCAGCTCCGTTACCGGTGGAATCCAGATTCTAGAAGAAAACCTAAGAATACCTTGATCATCCTTTTGCGTGCACAATTCTTCACCTACCAAACAATTTATATCTTGATCCATTACATCTCCCTAACACTTCTTTATCTTCTCTAACAACTCCAGCTGGAAAGTCATACTATACACTTTTGCTTCATCAGGCTTGCAAACTCTAATTTCCAATTCCAGTTTCTGAAATTCCTTATATATCTCTTTAGGTACTGATAACACATTTAACTTTTCCTTCCGACTTAACGCGTGTGCTACAACATTCGCTTTACCGGGATGATAATTAATCGAGCAGTCGTAATCATTGATCAATTCTAACCATCTCTTTTGCCTCATATTAAGCTCCTTCTGTGTGAATATGTACTTCAAACTTTTGTGATCCGTGTAAATCTCACACTTTTCTCCATACAGATAAAGTCTCCAAATTTTCAAAGCAAAAACTATGGTTGCTAGCTCCAAATCATGAGTAGGATATTTCTGTTCGTGTGGTTTCAATTGCCTTGACGCATACGCAATCACCTTATCGTGCTGCATCAGAACACATCTGAGTCCTTTATGAGAAGCATCGCTATAAATTACGAAATTCCCTTGATCGTCTGGAAGTGACAAAACAGGTGCCATAATTAATCTTCACTTTAATTCCTGAAAACTTTCTTCGTATTTATCGTTCCATATAAACTTTTCATTCTTCCATGTAAGCTTTGTCAATGGTGTTGCAATCCTTGAGAAATTTTGAATGAATCGATGATAATATCCCGCTAATCCCAATAAACTTCTTACTTCGGTGGGTGTTCTCGGTCTTTCCCAATTTGTAATTGCCTCGATCTTTGCTGGGTCCACTTTGATCCCTTCATTACTAACTATATGTCCTAAGAACTGAACTTCTTGTAGCCAAAACTCACACTTCGAGAATTTAGCATATAACTTCGTTTTCCTTAAAATTTCCAAAGTTGTTCTCAAATGTTCCATATGATCCTCTTCCGTCTTTGAATAAATCAAAATATCGTCTATAAATACAATAACGAACTTGTCCAAATATTCCTTGAAAATTCTGTTCATCAAGTCCATAAACGCTGCCGGAGCATTGGTCAATCCAAAAGACATCACTAAAAATTCATAATGTCCATACCTTGTTCTGAAAGCTGTCTTCGGTATATCCTCTACCTTAATCTTTAGTTGATGATATCCGGATCTCAAATCAATCTTGGAGAAGTACTTGGCTCCTTTCAATTGGTCAAACAAATCATCTATTTTGGGTAACGGGTACTTGTTCTTGATTGTAAGCTTGTTGAGCTCCCTATAGTCAATGCACAGTCTCATGCTTCCGTCTTTCTTTTTGACAAACAATACCGGTGCACCCCACGGGGATACACTGAGTCTGATTACTCCTTTCTCTAATAACTCTTGCAATTGCTTCGCTAGCTCCTTCATTTCAACGGGCGCCATTCTATACGGGGCCTTGGATACTGGATCTGTTCCAGGTGCTAAATCGATCGCAAATTCAATTTCTCTGTCTGGAGGAAGTCCTGGTAACTCGTCAGGAAGCACGTCTGGAAATTCATTGACGACTGGAATATCTTCAAGTTTTGCTAGCTCCTGGCTTTTGTCAATCACATATGCCACGAAATGCTCGCATCCTTTCCGTAGTAACTTCTTGGCTTGAATCATCGTTAAGAACTTCTTTACTTGTTTCTGGCTCTTGAACGTTACTATTCTTTCGTCTAGCGTTTTCACCATTACCTTCTTATTTCGACAATCTATCTGGGCATCGTGTTTAGATAACCAATCCATTCCTATGATAATGTCAAATTCTCCTAACTTAAATGGTATCAAATCTACACAAAACTTACTACCAGAAATCTCAATCTCACAATTCCCACAAACTTGATTAACAGATACTTGTTCTTGATTTGCTAATTCCACAATCATTATTTCATTTAAATACTCAACTGGACAATTTAACTTACTAACAAAATCTTGTGAAATAAATGATCGAGTTGCTCCCGAATCTATTAACACTTTGGCACATAAAGAATTCACATTAAGTGTACCTGCCACGACATCAGTGTCTTGGATAGCATCCTTCACAGACATGTCAAAAACTCTAGCCCTTGGAGTCTCATTTACTGCTGGGATAGATCCCATAATCCTCAATACATTACTGACTGGGGCTGGTGTCTTGCAATATCTTGCTATATGTCCTGGCTTTCCACATTTAAAGCACGTAAATCCAATAGCTGGAACCTTCATTGCTGGATTCCGGATAGGCTGATCCTTGTTTGCTGGCTCTCTTGCTGGCTAATTTCGGCACTCCCTCGAGTAGTGCCCTTTCTGGTTACACTTGAAACAAACTACATTCAATTTATTACAAACTCCTCCATGTTTCTTTCCATATACCTGACAATCTGGAAAATTTAACCTCAACTGATTCGGTTGATTCACATTAACTGGACGGTTGCCCTGGCCTCCGTCGCCTGCATTCTGTCTCTTGAAATTAAAATTCCTCCCTGGCTGAAACTTGCCCTTCTTAAAATTTGGAAACTTCCCTGGTTGGGACTGACCTTCATTCCCTTCAAATTTCCTTTTCTTTCTTTCTTTCTCCTTCTGTGACATCTCACTCTCTGTCTCTGCGATCATAACCTTCTTTACAACTCCTACATAGGTATCCAATTCAAAAATGGCTACCTTCCCTCTGATCCATGGCTTCAAACCTTGCTAGAATCTCTTAGCCTTCTTCCTGTCAGTATCCACATACGACGGCACATACCTTGATAATTCCTCAAACTTACTCTCATAACCTGCCACCGACATATTTCCTTGCTTTAATTCTAAAAACTTCAGCTCCATCTGGTCCTGGACAAACTGAGGAAAGTACTTTTGTAAAAACAATTCCTTAAACCTCTCCCAAGTAATTACATCCATACCTTCCAGTGTCTTCACCATTTCCCACCAATAGGTGGCCTCATTCTTCAAATAGTAACTTGCAAACTCAACCTTTTGTTCCTCTTTCACTTTCACTAAGGTGAATGCCTTCTTTATTTCCTTTAACCAAACATTTACTTCAATCGGTTCTAAGGAACCCTTGAATTCTGGTGGGTATACTGCCTGAAAAGTTTTGAAAGTTACCTGGGGATTGGTCTGTCTTTGTTGTTGTTGTGCCAGGTGAACTGTTTGTTGGGCCAAGATTTGGAGAATCTGGGCTATTACTGGGTCTATGGGTCCTGGGTTTGCATTCTGGTTTGTATCATCTTGGTTGTTATTGTTGTTGTTGGTTTCTTCATTCTGGGTGTTGGTGCGGGTATTTCTTCTGGGTGGCATTTTTCTGTAAAGAATCAAACAACTTATTTAGCTTTTAAATCAAATCCTTTGCATAAAAGAAAAGTTTTGTAAAACAAAAATATCTCTTTTTGAAAACGGTTGTAATAGTTGAGCTAAGTAAATTGCATGCTTCTTTATAGAATATAAACAGTTATGGAAAACAGGGTACATGGTATCACAGGGGTATAACTGGTACAATAAATAAGGTAAAGTAAAACAGGTGAAATAGAGTAAATGACAGTGCTGGAAAAGAAAAGGTACTGATATATATAGATCAAAAGTTTTGGGTAGTACAAGCGTAAAGATGCTTCGGAAGTAAAAGAAAAAGGGTACAACAACCTACTCACTAGTCAGCATAGATGGTCTATAAATACAACCCAAAAGTCTACAGATACACACTACACACTACTATACATACTACACAACCATAATAACATTGCTCATCATCTCTGTCTCTGGATCTCTAACTCATGGCAAGTCTGGACCTCCAATCTCCTCAAGCTCCTCTAGAACCCACTTAGCCCACTCCACTAGGAAATCAGGGGTGATGTCCTCATGTGTAGCCTCGGCAATCCTCACAGCAGCTGCTCTACGAAACACCTGAAGCCTCTCTCTAAGTCGCCTCTCACCACTCCCAACCTCTCTGGTACGCATAATATGTAGTAACTCCTGAATCTGACCCTGTAGGAATCGCTGCTCCATAAGGAAAGCCTCAAACTGATGATATGAGATAGGATAAGAAGAGAACTGGAAAGGTACTCCTGTAACTGAATGACCAGTAAAGCCTGAATCAGCAGGTGGGGGTCCTCTGATAGGTGGCCTCATGCCTGGAGGTGGAATAGCTTGCAGTGGTATGGGCTGCAACACCGGTGGAGGTAGAATAGCTAATACTGGTGGAACAACAGGACGTGGATCTGATAATGGTACTCCAACACAAGGCTCTGAGTGATCAGCTGATACGGGGATGAAAGAGTCGGCCATCGCTGCTATCGGAAATCATATCGCAATATAAGAATCTCGAACCATGACGCGAGTTATACTAGTACCTGTTATACCGTAGCACTCAAGCTCTCGACGTTCTATCTTTCTATTCCTTACTTGTAATCCTAACCCTCTACCCATTCCCGTCAACCTAGGCTTGTGTCAGTAACTTATAACCTGTAGCTCTGATACCAAACCTGTGGCGCCCTCCAAATCCGGGTCAGAAGTTTGGGGTCCATACACACACTATTTATAACCTGCTTATAACCATAATAAGGATAATAATAATAATATGCAGTGACCCTACTTACCAACTACCACGGACCGCAACAAGTTAAAGTATGCACACAAGCCAAACATACTAACTTATATTACAAACATTCAAATCCCAACTATTCCAACTCAGAACTGAGTATTAAACAATATTACAAACTTTTACAAACTTAAATTATTCCAAAAGAAGCCTACTATCTCAACTTGATCAACCTGAACCCCTAGCTCTCGCGCTGGACTGGGGATCCTCGCTACCAACTGGTTCCTTTTTAACTGGAAAAGAACATAAACAACATCGCACAAATGAGCTAACTAGCTCAGCAAGTCACAATGACAAAACTAAGAATAATGATCATCAGGTGAAAATGGTTATGGTATCAAGTGAACAATAGATTATGATTTAGAATTGGATATTATATTTTCATTTTTAAAACCAAGGTTAGGCTGCTGGTCAGTCACGCACTAACCCCGAGCAAAGCACACAACACTACTCTAACTACTGGATCCAAGGCACATATTGGCCTAACTTGACCATTATATGGTCTGACCACGAATCTGGTCCACAATTTTATAAAAACAATATAATTCTAACATAATAACAGAATAAGCAGTAATAAACAATAAACAGATTCATTAACAACATTGGACGTTTAATAATGAAAATGGTTTCAATCTGCATAGGGATCAATATGGCATTTTCAAAGCATGGATGCTAGGTAATGAAAGAATTGGATAGCAAAGGAAATAATGTTTCAAGGTTTTAAGGATTTGGCCTTTCAAAGCATAAGATACAATGGTTTGAGTGTGTAAGCAATCTGGTTCAGTGTTTGATATTTAGTTTGTATGTATTTGTGGAGTAGTATCGTATATTTGAGGTTCGTATTTGAGTATACACCAACCAATGGTTAAGAAAGAATCAGGTTTACGGCTCAAGATCAATAACTGGAATCATGGTTTAGGGTTCAGTGCTTCAAAGCACTTGCAATATCAAATAGGACTATCAATCACTACAATATCTCGAGAAAGTTCAAAACACTTGCCTGGTACTAGCTTATTATACTGCACTCGCTTTCAGTCACGACTGTCTTACTCCTCGACTACCTGTTTCCCTTTCCTACGCCTTGCCTCTTCTTAGTTTCTGCAGTAAAACGAAGCTCAGAATCTGATAGTACTCCTCAAATCCTTCGCTTTGGTTACTCAAGCTTTGAAAACATAGATCAATAACACCTTCATTTTGCTGTTTGATTTTCAGAAGATTATATGAATATAAGGTTTTTCTCTGGAAAATTATATATTTCGCTGACTGCAAAGTATTTTGATACGAAATAAAATACGATAAAAGGATATTTATAATTACAAAAAATTAGTATCCCGTTGGATCATTCCGGATATAAAACGGTACGTTTATTTGTAAAAACTGATCCAAACGGTATCGGTTTTCGGGATAATTATCCAAATTAGTACAATTTGTACTGCGGTCTTGGTCTCAGTGCCTGGTTACACGTACTACGAGGTGATAATTGTGATAGTTTAATAAAAAGCTCTCATTTATCGAAAATACGAGTTTTATTGATTTACCGAAACGAATATTGTATCGAAAATGTTGCGCCGGGACCCGCGCAGGACAAACCGTACGCCAGTTCGAAAAAGTCGAAACATGGAAAATTCTTGAAATATTACAATTAGGTTAGGAATGAGTTCTCAGAAGAGTTTCAAGTTCTAAAAACGTAACAACGGATGACGTCGGTTGGTTCCCATTTTTATAAAATAGATTTTAAATACTTGGAAAAAGATTATATAAAATATATATGATTCCTATAAATTCATAAATCAACATAAAAATAATTAGGAAGATATGAAAATTATCTATATTTTATTTTGGATATATAAAAATTAAAATACTCAATTAATATTATTTTTAAATATCAAAACACAGATAACACTTAACAAATAATCCACAGAATAGATACTGAACACATATAATAATTATTTATTAGCAAAATAATTACACGATATATCCCGGAAATTACAGTAACCCTGGTATATTTTGAGGATTCTGGAACTGTCCTGATCTTTAGTGTGTTTCCCTGGTATAGGTGCCATTGGTAATGGCCGCTAGGGATTCCTAAACAGTCTCTTAGCGAGAACGAGTCCGACCATGTGAATTTGGTTAGTAGGTTGCTATATTAGTTGGTGGCTGTTATAGGTATTATTGCATGCTGTTAGTGTTGTGTTGTTATTATTGTTGTTATTTTTATTATTGCAATTGTTGTTGATTTTGTTAAATCTAGCACTCATTACAATTGGACCCCAACTAATTGAGGGTGGGTGTATTTTATTGTGGTAGCATTCTCTTGGCACATGAAAATGTTGCTACCCGGGGGCAATTCTTTTTAACTAAAACCATTTGTTATGTTTCAGGAGAATGCCGCCCAAGAAGAATATCCCATCTAATTCCTCTAGCAGAGCTTCAGAAGGTGGCCCAGTTATGGGTGAGTTGCTAGATTTGCTGTGCCAACAGTCTAATCAAATGGCTCAGCAGCAAGAACAATTTCAGCAGCAATAACAACAATTTCTACAACAACAACAACAGCAGCAGTTCATACAGCAGCAACAACAAATTCAACAACAACAGCTGTAGCTTTAGCAGCAACCTCAGCAAAGAGAAGTGAACCAAACTATGAGTTTTAAACTTTTCAGTCGGTAAAGCCCTCAGAGTTTAAGGGCGAGGTGGACCCAGTTACTGCCAGGATTTGGCTAAAGGAAATAGAGAAAGCTTTCACCCTTATGAAAGTAAGTGATAATCTTATATCAGACTATGCGAGCTATTTTCTCAAGGGTAAAGCGAATTATTGGTGGGAATCCACCCGTGCCGTGGAAGGAGAAGGCCCTGTCTCTTGGGCCAGGTTTACAGAGTTGTTCTTGGAAAAATATTTTCTGGACTCTTTGCAGAACCAGTTGGAGGTTGAGTTTTTGGAATTGAAGCAGGATGAAAAGAGTGTGGCCGAGTATGAGGCCAAGTTTACGGAATTGGCCCGATTTGTGCCTGTGTATGTGAGTACTGAAGCTCAAAAAGCGAAGAGATTCCAGCAGGGACTGAAGCCAGAAATTCATAGTGGGGTTGTAGCCTTGCAGCTCAAGACATATCCCTCCATAGTTCAGGCCGCGCTGGTAATTAAAAGTGACCAGAAGTTGGTTGCCAAGGAAAAGGGTGATAAGAAGCGGAAATCTGAAAGCATCACTGGTGAAATGAATCCAGGGGAATCCAGTCAGAGGTTTCGGAAGAGGTTTGGCCAGAACAGAAATAAAAGATTTAGAAGACAGAATTTTCCTCAGGCTAGGCCTGCTGCCACCTCAGTTGCCTCCACTCCAGCTCAGTCATCAAACTCCGTAATGGATTGTAAGGTATGTGGGAAAAGACATAATGGCCCGTGCAAAAGGGATGTTCAGTGCTTCAAATGTCATCAAAAGGGTCATTACGCATCGGAATGCAATTCAGAGAAACCCGCAGTTACTTGCTACAACTGTGGGAAGGTGGGACATGTTTCTCGGTATTTTAAGACAACTACTCAAGGTACTGCATCTCAAGGACCGACATCCAGCACAGCTAAAGCTAGAACTTTCAAAATGACAAAAAGATCCAATGCTTAGGACTCGGACGTAGTGGCAGGTACGCTCTTTCTCAACTCCGTACCTGTTAAAGTTTTATTTGATTCAGGAGCCTCTAAGTCTTTTATATCAAAGGATTGTGTGGTAAAAATGAACTTAATGTCAGAAGATTTGGATGAACCTTTGACTATAGAAGTAGCCAATCAGGATAGAGTTTCAGTGAGTCAGTTTTGCCCTAAGTGTCAATTGGAAATCCACGGGTACTCCTTTTCGGCTGATCTAATACCCTTCGAGCTAGGAGAGTTCGACGTAATTTTAGGAATGGATTGGTTGACCCAGTATAAGGCTAACATTGATTGTAAGAAGAAAATTCTGATGGTTACCTGAGGATAATATCAAGGTGACTTATCAAGGACAAAGGCAAGAAAAGAAATTTCTCTCGATATTCCAGACAAAGAAATTGTTAAGACAAGGATGTGAAGCTTACTTAGCACATGTGGTAGACGTGGAAAAAGAAGTACTTGACCTAGACAAGATTCCAATAGTAAGGGAATTCCCAGACGTTTTTCCAGATGAATTTCCTGGATTGCCACCAGATCGTGAAATTGAGTTTTCCATCGACTTGGTTCCTGGAGCAGAACCAGTTTCAAGGGCTCCTTATCGCATGGCTCTAGTTGAAATGAAAGAACTAGCTAAGAAACTCCAGGAATTATTGGACAAAGGCGTGATTAGGCCAAGTGTATCTCCGTGGGGTGCTCTAGTACTATTCGTAAAGAAGAAGGATGGAAGTATGAGATTGTGTATCGATTATTGGGAGTTAAATAAGTTAACCATTAAAAATAAGTACCCCTGTCAAGGATAGATGACCTGTTTGACCAACTTAAGGGAGCGTGCTGTTTCTCGAAGATTGACTTGAGATCGGGCTACCATCAGTTAAAGATTAAGCCTGAAGACATACCAAAGACTGCATTCAGAACCCGATATGGACATTATGAGTTCTTAGTGATGTCATTTGGATTGACCAATACACCAGCTGCCTTCATGGATTTAATGAACCGGGTGTATAAAGAATACCTCGATAAGTTTGTGATTGTATTTATTGATGATATCCTCATTTATTCGAAGACTAGAGAAGATCATGTTAATCATCTGAGGATTTCCCTACACAGGCTAAGAGATAAGCAGTTGTACGCAAAGTTTTCGAAGTGCGAATTTTGGTTGGATGAAGTTCAATTCTTAGGTCATGTAGTAGGAAAAGATGGAATTAAAGTGGATCCCGTAAAGATTGAGGCTGTATCCAAGTGGGAACAACCAAAGACCCCGACGGAAGTCAGAAGCTTTCTCGGGTTAGCAGGTTATTATCGAAGATTTGTAAAGGATTTTGCCAAGATTGTGACTCCATTGACCAAACTGACCAGGAAGAATGAGAAGTTTATTTGGACAGAAAAGTATGAGGAAAGCTTCCAAGAGTTGAAGAGGAGGTTAGTAACAGCTCCCATACTATCATTGCCAGATGAGACAGGAAATTTCATAATCTATAGTGACGCTTCCTTGAAAGGTTTGGGTTGTGTATTAATGCAACATGATAAAGTCATTGCCTATGCTTCCAGAAAGTTAAATCCTCATGAGGAAAAGTATCTAGTGAATAATTTGGAATTAGCAGTAATTGTGTTCGCATTGAAGCTGTGGAGACATTACTCATACGGAGAAAAATGTGAAATTTATACAGATCACAAAAGTTTAAAGTATATAATCACTCAGAAGGATCTAAACATGCGACAACGGAGATGGATAGAACTGATTAAGGATTACGATTGTTCCATTAATTACCACCCAGGCAAGGCTAATGTAGTGGCAGATGCCCTAAGCAGGAAGGAAAGGTTGAATGCGATCAAAGTTTCCGAGGAACTCGCCAGAGAATTGGAGAAGATGGAAATTGAGGTTCGAGTAACAGACAAAAATCATGGATAATTGTATGAGATCAATTTTCAGCCAGAATTGATGGACAAGATTCAGGAGTGTCAGGAAGAAATGATGGATCAAGAGTTAGATAGTTTAACTGGAGAAGAACTTTGCACACAAAAAGATAGCAAGGGTATGTATAGGTTTTCCTCGAGGATATGGATTCCCAATGTGACTGAACTAAGGAATGAGATATTGCGGGAAGCTCATAATTCCAAGTTGTCCATCCACCCGGGGAGCACTAAAATGTATCAAGATTTGAATACGCACTTTTGGTGGCCAGGAATGAAAAAGAAAATTGCAAATTGGGTTAACAAATGTCATGTATGCCAGGCAGTGAAAGCGGAACATCAAAGACCCAGTGGATTGTTGCAACCTTTGGAGATTCCACAGTGGAAATGGGAAGAAATCGCAATGGATTTTATAGTAGGACTACCAAAAATGAGATTGAACCATGATGCAATTTGGGTAATTATTGATAGATTGACCAAGTCTGCACATTTCCTCCCGATCAATGAAAAGTATTCTTTGGACAGGCTAGTCAAATTATATTTGGATGAAATTGTGACCAAGCATGGAGTCCCTGTTTCAATCGTGTCTGATCGAGATCCAAGATTTAATTCTAGATTTTGGATGAAATTCCAGGAATGTTTAGGAACTAAATTGAAAATGAGTACCGCCTACCATCCCCAGACAGATGGCCAAAGTGAAAGAACCATTCAGACGATAGAAAATATGTTAAGGGTTTGTGCTTTGGATTTTAAAGGAAATTGGGACGAGCACTTGCCGCTGATTGAGTTTTCTTATAATAATAGTTATCATGCCAGTATAGGAATGCCGCCCTACGAAGCCCTGTGTGGACGTAAGTGTAGGTCCCCTCTCTATTGGGATGAAGTAGGAGAAAATAAATTATTAGGCCCTGAATTGGTTCAACAGACCAAGGACGCAATTATATTGATTCGAAAAAGGTTAGAAGCAGCTCAAGATAGACAGAAAAAGAACGCGGACCTTCATCGAAAAGATGTGGATATGGAAATCAGATCATTGGTATTATTAAAAGTGTCGCCCTGGAAAGGATTGGTTAGATTTGGGCAAAAAGGCAAGTTAAGTCCTAGATATATCAGACCTTTTGAAATATTGAGGAAAGTTGGTAAAGTTGCCTATGAATTGGCATTACCACCGCAATTACAACATATCCACAATGTATTCCACGTGTCCATGCTGAAGCATTATATCCCCGATTCAAATCAAGTTATTGAGTATGAACCCATCGATCTTCAGCCATATTTGTCCTACATGGAACGGCCGATCCAGATCCTAGATCGTAAAGAGCGAGTTCTTAGAAATAAGTCTATTCCCATAGTTAAAGTACTGTGGCGGAATCCTCGAGTAGAAGAGTCCACTTGGGAATTAGAGTCAGATATGGTTGACAAATATCCTCATTTATTTAATTAGATCAGATTCTGAGAACAGAATCTTTTTAAGGGGGAAAGGATATAACGACTCGTATATTTCTGTAATATTTAAATGTATAATTATTAAATAGTTAAATAAATTATGTGTATGGGTTCTATCAGTTGGATATTATATTTTTTTAATATTTTATTAATTATATGTGATTATTGGTGTTCGAGGATCGTTTGTGTAATTAGCAGTGACGTTGAGTTACCTGTTTTATGGTTAAAAGTGATTTATTCAAGATTTATCGTCATAAATATTTGGATTGTCTCTAAAATTATTTTTATCGCTTTACAATTTTATTTATTATTTTTAAGAATTTATAAAATTTAGAAATCAATATTTTACTGTTTATTTATCTTTAAATGATTTTATGATTTCATTTAATAGTAAAATCAGTATTTAATTTTAAAATTTCTTAAAAATTACAAAATTCATATTTTATTAATTTTATAATATTTTGAAAATTTTAAAAGTTGTTCGGAGATTTTTGGGATTTATTTCACCTGCGCGTGGATCCGTTTAATTGATAAAAACGGGAATAAATTTCATTTCAGAATTTTTTTTAAAATTTACAAAAATTTTATTTTGTAAGCTCTATTTGATTTGGGAATTTTGAAGGTTATTTGAAGTTATTTCAATTTATTTAATCCGCATATTGTATCGTTAAAATAAGTAAATTGCAGGTTAGACGTACATTAATCGCGGGTTTATACAAAAAGATATTGTTAAAAAAAGGGGGGGCAGTTTTGATCGGGTATAACCTATTTCTTTCTCTCAAATTTACAGTCTCTCTGTCTTTAGTCCTCTCTCTCTCATATCGATCTCTCTAATCTTTTCTCTCTCGGCTGTCTCTCTAATCTCTCCTCTATCTTTCTTCCACATCTCTTCCCCCTCACTCTCCTCTGTTTCGTCTCATCCCTCCTTGCTCCGCCACTGTGTTATATTTCCGGTGAGCACTGGTGGCGGTCTTGACTGCCTTCTGCGTGTTTATGTGTTTAGATATACATATGTATGTATATGATTGTGTGGGTAGCTGTATGGTATCGATTCTGTGTGGTGTGACTGATTGTTATTTTTCCGGTGTGGTTGCCGCCGGTCTAAACTCCGGCGAGGCGACTCCCTCTCCCTCCTGCCTAGTAGCACGTAGGCGCGTTTTGTTGCCCTGTAGTTTTATTTGGTTACTTAACTGATTATTTTGCTTATTTTTTTTTACAGAAAATAAAATATTTTGTGCAAGAATTATAGTAATTAATTGGTGAGATTTACGTAGGATGTCCGACATATCAGAAACCCGTAAATTTTACCGCCGTCGGTGATGAGCCTCGGCGAGCCGACGGTCCTATGATGAATCTTTCTAAGTCCTATGATTTAAAATATAAAATATGACTTAAATTATAAAATACGAATAGTAATGATTAAAAGTTATATTTAATTGGTATTGGTGAATTTGCGAATTGACGTTGTTGACTGGAGTTGGTGATGAATTTTGGATTGTGATTGATTGTGTTGTGATTGATTTGACGTCGGGACGTTCGACGGGTTAGCCAATAATTAAAGGAGGTGTTGCCCGATTTTCAGAAATTAAATAACGGAAATACGAGGCTGTACCCAATGACTATCGGAACGTTGATCGGTTATATATGTAACTATTTTGTACAAAACCTGATTATGTGTTGCGATGGAATACTTTGCGAAATCGATAACCCCACTTTCGTAAAAGGACAAATATACTTATTTTATGAAAACGAACACTGAACCGGCTTTTGAAGGCGTGAACCCTAATTGATACATGTATTATTATACAGAGAATGTCACGAGTCGGGTTTGTTAACGTATGGGTAAATTGTTAGCGAGGATAGTCAAGCATATTCGGATGTCTAATTTAGGGTATTTCCGTTCCTGTAGGTTCCAGTCGAAATTCTTAGCATCCCGGTCGGTGCGAAGCCAGTCAGAAATTAGTGTTAAAGCGTATTAAGGCAAGTACCCCTGACCATATCTTTATGGTTCAACATATATGAATATAATGTTATTTTATTCTCGTAGTGGAACAGAACGATTTAAGTTACGTATCCCCTGGGTTTCAAATTATTTTATTAACTTGTGTTTTGGGGGAAAAGTAACTTCTGAAAATACCTATCTCTAAGTTTTGAATAAAATGAAAATGTTTTGGAAAATGTGCTGTGTTATAATTGTTTTGACAAGAGATAGGTAAGTGATTTGGAAAACTGGATAAAAATGATCAGATAATTGGATGAGTGTGCGTAGAAGGCCCGTAACGGCCTGGAAGTTAGCGTAAGAGGCGAAGTATCTTCATTCTCCAACATACTATACTTAGCTTCTAGTATCTTCACTGTATGTTTAGCTTTCTCATATTCTTTCTGAACATCAATCTGATTTACTAAGTCAGACTCTAACTGATCATTTCTGGACTTTAAGATTTCATTTTCAGTTGACAGCCTATTGTTCTCCAAAGTCTTATTTTTAAAATTTCCATGAAGAGACTTAAGAATATATTTCAGTTTAGATATATCTTCAGTATCAAAAAAGAAGAAGGAAGTTGATACCTTAGAATCAGAGGAAGCAGGAGCATCAAAGCTAGCCATCAGTGCATAGCATGTTTCTTCATTTTCAGAATCAGTGGAATCCATCCAATCCTTGCTTGATGTAATCAAGGCCTTGTTCTTCCCTATTTCATACTTTTTCTTTTTGTACTCTGTAGTAAAGTGACCAGGTTCATCACAGTTGTAGCACTTAATTTTCGACCTGTCGACTTTTCCAGCTTTAGAGTCCTTCCCTTCTCTTCTTCCAGATGACTTTCTTTCTCCTCCAGTGAACTTTTTCCTAAAGCTTCTATTATTCTGAGACTTCCTGAATTGCATCCTCTTGAAGCCCTTAACTAGCAATGCAGCCATTTGCATAACATCAGAATTTGGCATTGTAACGTCTGGGAAATATTATGTATTTATTTTTATCAATAAATAATTATTATGTGATTTTATGTGAATTTTGGTGAATTATTTGATAATTGATATTAATATTTGGATGTTTATTTCTGATAAAAATAAGATATTTTACTTTTAATTATCCATAATTAAATCTAGATAATTTTGGTATTTTTCTGGTAATTTTTGGATTGTCATATGATTTTATAAGGATTTATAGAATTAATAATAATTATTTTTACATAAATATAAAATTACTTTTTAGAATCAGAAATCGTCCCACTTCAATCGTTTTTGCATTTTTACAACCCGAAACTCTCCTGAAAACTCCTTCCTAACCTAATCTGATAATTCTGAACACTTTTCACGTTTTGACTTTCTCGATCCGGGATACAGTTTGACCTGTACGAGTCCCGGGGTAAAATTTTTGATACGCAAATCATTTTATATATCGATAAGAATCCATATTCTCAAAAGGCGAGACATTATCACCTTAATTTCGTATAAAGTATTTTATAGGGAGCTTTGTTTTGATAATTATCCAAATCTGGTATTAAAATCATATCGTCTTTTTAGTTACTTAGCGGCTAAGTAACCTATTTTCGGATCCGATGTGTAAATGTAATTATCGAATCATTAAATAAATAAAATAGGTGATGATTTTGTCAGCTATGTGTTGCTGTATTATTAATTGTTTGTGATTTGTTGCATTTTGTAATTAATTATCGAGATGTATGCACTTAAATCATTTTTAAAGTGATTGAATTGAATATTTATTCTTATAAATGTTAAAATTGTCTCTAAAATTATTTTTGTTATTTTATAATTTTATTTATTATTTTTGAGAGTTTATAAAATTTAGAAATTCATATTTTATTGATTATTTATTTTTAAATGATTTTCCGATTTTAGTTAATTGTAAAATCAATATTTAATTCCAAGATGTTTCAAAAATCCTAAAAATTTTATTTTATTAACTTTTAAATATTTCGAGAATTTTAAAATTATTTTGAAAATTTTCTTTCTTTTATTCACCTACACATTTATTCGTTAAATTGTTAAATGCGGATTTGATCGACGATTTGAAAATGTCTTAAAAATGTTATTTTTATTAATTTTCAATATTTGGAGATTTTAAGAAATATTTTGAATTATTGTATATATTTCCGATGAATTATTTTTGCCCGCGATACGTAATAATACATTTGCGATTTAGGAACGAGACCAGATAGCGACGGGAACAAAATAAAAGAAAAGAAAAATGATTTAACCAACCCCCCTTTTCTCCATTGCTGCCGCCTCTGCTCAATCTCTCATCGATTTCTTTCTCTCTTCCTGTCGATCTCTCCCTCTAATCCTCTCTCTCCCTCTTTCTCTCTCTCTCTCTCTCTCTCTCTCTCTCTCTCTCTCTCTCGATTACTCTAGTCTCTCTCTCATAATCTCTATCTCTACCTCTAATTTCCTTATCCCCTCTCTGTTTTCTCTGATTCTTTTCAGACTCTTGCTTTTTGGTGAGTTTCCGGCCGGATTTTTTCCGGCGACTCCCTTGCTTCCTCTTTGAATTGATATACATACAATTATATATATATATACATATAAGTGTGTGTTGCTGTGTGTTAGTGACTGTGTGTGAGTGTTTTTGCGTGTGTGTGTATTTATGTTGACGTTGTGCCTGTGTGTGGTGGTCTGTGGTGGTGGTGTGGGTTCGACTGTGTTGCTGCCCTGTTTCTTCTCCGTTTTGCGCGTGTAGCGCGTGGCTGTTAGATCATTTTTGATGTTATTTTATTAATTTTTCTACAGGAAAAATTTATTCGAGTTATATTCATGAAATAAACGTATTTTTCGTGTGGGAAATAATTATATTTAATCGGTAGAATTTACATTGGAAACCCGGAATTAATCGGGTACCCGTAAATTTTACCGCCGTCGACGATGAGCTTTGACGAGTCGACGGTGGACCGTGATGAATTAATTCTGAGTCCTAAATTATAAATAAATAAAATTAGTTGTAAAATAGATTTTCGAAATAAAAACGAATAAAAATAATTAATATCTGAATTGTATTGGTGATTGGGATTGATGTATGGATTCTGAATTGGATGATTGCGTGGATTGTTGTTGTGGATTGACGTCGAATTATTTCGACGGGTAGGCTGATAAATAAAGGAGACGCTGCCCGATTTTCGGGAAAATAATTCCGAAAATACGGGAACGTAACCTATAATTATCGGAGACGTCGAATAATCATATACGATTATATTATATGAACTTAATGGCGAATGACACAAAATAATTCATAAGTAATTGATTACCCTATTTCCGAGATAACAAATATACGTATCTTTCGAAAATAAATACCGAACCGAGTCTTGAAGAGGTGAACCCTAATTGCTATGTGTATTTTAATAATACATATAAATATAAGTTGGAACATGAAATGACATGGGTAGAGGTGATTGTGGCATTAAGTTGAGCTTAAGTGAAACGATTATCTGAATTAGGATATTTTAACCATGTAGGTCCTAGACGGAAAACCCGAGTAACGACATCGGACTAGGGATGATTTATTGATTAGACGTCGAGATCAACGAAGTTCCAATTGAAGGGCCTGAATGTTAGGATCGTATCCAGAATGGAATAGTAGTTTGACGATAAAGCCGAACGTCCAACTCGAACCAAAGTCAACTAGTAATAGCGGTTAAAGCTTATTGAGGCAAGTATTCCCGAACTTTCTTTTAAATATTGCAAGCATTCCTGATTTTCTTTTAAATTATTGCAATTATTTCTTCGATCCTATTCTAAGTTCAGAATAGTTAACTGTTTTACATTTCGCTGCAATTACTCTGTTTATGCACGATCCTTTCATTATTGTTCCTATAATTCAATTTCTCTCTTGAGCAAATACCCATTCTTTCGGGTTATTTGCGAACCCAGAATTGGGATGTTTTGAATTCAAAAGAATTTGACATCAAAACACTCTACGGGCTGGATAGTGATATTTTGGGGATTGAGTTTTATTTAATCCTGAGGACCGGGATGACTGGTGCCTCGATATGGGCCGTAGTGCCTAGGTACCAAAATGGACCTATACAGTTGGGTATAGATCCGCACTGTATTCTGACTGATCAGCAGGGTATAGTGCATGTGTTAGAACTAGTGTCCAGTCTAATTTGTTGTTGATTGCCATTAACGGCATTCTCTCTCGAAAGGTTTTCATGATTCTAAAACCGGACAAAATCCTGACTCAGGAGATGAATCGGGGAATCGCTTGTCATTTTTGGATTTTAGATAAAGGCTGGTGACAACCAACGTTTATTCGCTCACTTACTCAAAATAAATAGAATTGTTTAAAATTGTTTTAAGATTATGTCTGGAGTTTTTCCTTTGTTATTAATATTTGAACTCAAATTATATACTTGCTGGGCATTTTTGGCTCACTCTTGCTTTGTCAATTCTTATTTCTGCCAGAAACAGATAAGGATAAACATGAATAGCTTAGATAGACAACAGAAGTTCGAGAAATCGCCGCTACGAGAAGTGGAAGAAGTTAGAAGAATATGACTCAAGCATTAGTTCAAAGGTATTTACACTAGTATTCTAGTTATTGTGAGTTGTAATGAGGTAGATTCTTGTTTCATACCATAGCCTGTAAACGATCCGGATTCAAGGGGTTAATTGAATATTCTTTTGTTTTATGTAAAGATTCTTCTCGTGACACCAAATCTTGACCCCGGATTTGGGTTGTTACAGTCATGTTCTCATCAGTTTCAGAATCAGTATCATCATCAAGATTTGATGATGAATCATCAGTATCTGATTCTGGCAGATTGTTCTTTTTCCTTGCAGCTTCAACTGGCCTTTCTTTTGAAGCTTTAACATTCACTTTCAAAGCAACTGATTTTCCCTTATTGTTTTTCCTCTCTTTCCTTTGCTGAACTTTTAGATCATATGTTCTCAGCATACCATAGACTTCATCCAAGGTGATTATTTCCAAATCATACTAATGTCGTATGATTGAAGTCTAAGTTTCCCATTCCTCATTCAAGGCTCTCAGAAACTTAGTGTTTGAATCCTCCATATCATACACTTTTCCCACCAAAGATAGATTGTTGAGAAGGGTGAGAAACCTATCATAGATGTCGGTGAGACTTTCATCAGGTTTGGCCTCAAAAATATTCATATTCTTGAATTAGAACAGCCCTTCTATTCTTCTTGATGGCCTTGGTTCCTTGACATTGAGTTTCAAGAGCATCCCAGATCTCTTTGGCTGTCTTGTAGGCTATAACCCCGTTTGACATCACAAAATCAAGACTGTTATGCAAAATGTTTCTTACCTTTGCATCTTTCAGCACAACAACTTTCTCTTCTGGTGTCCACTCACTCTTCTCCTTCAAATGATAGTGTTCAGCAATAGTAGGAGTTGCAGGCACCAGTTTTGTTGGCATATAGGGTCCATCATTGATTACGTCAAGATAGTCTGGATCTGTAGCCTCCAGGTGCATGAGCATCTTCACCTTCCATGTAGGATATTCAGCCTTTTTCAGAATGGGGATTTTAATACTTTCATACTTGTTCAGAGACATGTTTAGATCGCTTCTGATTGTAAGTTTATCAGTTCGCTCTAATACCAATTGTTGCCCAGTAATGATACAATTGTTTAAGGGGGATTGGATACAATTGTATAAATGTTTCGAACAAGTATAAAAATATAATAGTTCTTTATATTTCTGATAAAAACTGTTACAAACTCTCTCAAGAAATACTGATATTCTTGAGAGCTGCTAGGTCGTACAGTGCTCACTATGTGATGACCTAAACTGTGTTTATATAATACACAGCTGCTACAAATTAGTCTAGGATATGCATTATCAATTACTAACAGAAAATGATACATATCTTTAACTGAATATACAAAGTCCTATCACTCATAACGTAACAGATATCAATCCCTCAAAATAAGGAACAGGCTTAATCTTCACAACAAATTGTCTTCAGATGCTGATGTTCAGCAGATACTGATGATGCATCAAATCCTGATGGCACATCAAATCTTGATGACATCCAAATCAGTCAGATCCTGAGTTCCTCCTGATCATTAAGAATCAGCACATAACACAGTTCTTAGGGGACTTTATGTCTAGTGACCTAAGGCTTTTATAGTCTGGGATCCGCTAACCTAACGCTCGCTACATGGGTACTATTGTATAAGTCTTTTATGGATCTCATTCATTGCACGGTCAAATAAGCATATTTGTGTTATTTATGTGATATGAATAAAAGCGTGAATCCATATAAAACTCCTATATAAGAATTGAAGTTTTATATGTCATTTTGAGTCTAGCTTTTATTTTATCTATAACCTTGAGATTGCTTTGACGAGTAGTAGTCATGATTATTGATCTAGTTGCGATGGTATATCTGTAAGCAATTGCACACACGCACGTCTCTGGTTTGTAGGTTGATTTGTGGGGTTTGATTGATCTTTATGCGAATAACTGCATTTGTTGAGATGTTGCTTGTTGATTGGTTTAGTTATTCTATGGGGATCGTGTATAGTTGCATTCATGTATTTTTATTTCTTGTTCTTTGAGTCTGTTTATGCTTGAGCACAAGCATCGATTTAAGTTTGGGGGTATGTTAAGTGGTATTTATGACACTTTATAACACTCCATTAAGCTTTGAATTGGTGTTTTTGTACTCAAGTTGTTGGTGTTTTAATGTGTTTTCCAGTGTTTTTGCATTTCAGGCATTAATCTGGAATTCAGGTGAATTAGCATTGGTTTGATGCTAATATGGTGTTAGGATGGTGTCCAAGGAATAAAGGCTCGTGAAGACCAACTCATTGCAACAAAAAAATAAGGCAATTTTAGTTTTTCCAGAAGACCGGAGCGCCCGCGTTGTGCTAGCGCGTGGCCGCGCCAGAGAAGTAGAATGTCAGCACGCCCGCACTGGTGAAGCACGCGCCCGCGCCAGGTCGGAATTCCAGATTCCTGTTTCAATTAGAAGACTATTTTTCTGGGCTTTTCGATTAATTGGGTTGCTATTTAAAGACAATAAAAAGACAATTTTCATAATGGAGCTTAAGGAGAGGACGACAAGAAGACCTATATCATAATTTAACGAAGGCGAAGAAGATCTAGTTTATTCTTGTGAATCTTTGTTCTAAGTTGTAATCTTGGATGCTCGTTTCTTGGTTTGTTGAACCTAATACTCTGGATTACGTATTTTATTTATTATTTGTTTTATAAAGACTACATTTATTATACCATGCTTTCATCGGATCCCATGTTGATGATGAGTCCGATTATAGGCTAATCGTTATCGTGGGGTTCTAGCGGATTTATTTATGGATTTCTTTAGTTAAATTTTTTCGATGCCTTAGTGTGTGGTGATTGTATGATAACCTTGTATCGGTTGTGCTTATTCGTCTTGTGAGCGTCGCGAACTTATAAGATAGCGTGTTAATCTTTAATGAAGCAAGAGTGGATTTAAGGGTTTAGAACTTGCCATGCTAGCATAGGTTCATGCGTTATTGATATGCATGATGCGTAGGTAATTTTACCATCTTACTTGCCTTATGTAATCACGATAGATAACTTGTGTATTAAACCATTTTGTTGTCATATTCTATAGACATATTGGGTCTCAATATAATTGGTGTCTATTCAGCTTCTATCTCTTTTGTGGATGTCTGGTAGTATGGTATTCGTACAACAAAAGTTGGAATTTATCAGTTTCGTGTTATCTGATTAGTGTCATCACCATTACATGCTAAGGTTAAGAACGAAAAGGCTATTGAATGGAGTATTTAATGAAGTTAGAATCCCATGTTTGTGTTATATATTATTCAACTCTCTTTAACCTCTTAGTTAATGTTCTCTAGTATAATTCTCAATAGTTAATCGTAGTATAATCAAAACCCAAATTGTTATTCATCTTAGAATTGAATAATAGCCATATCATTGTTGCATAAATACATAAATCACAAAGTTAACCTAAACCAGTCTCTGCGGGAATGAACTAGAAATAATTATATATTACTTGCGATCGCGTATACTTCCATGAAATATTAGCGCGTGTTTAGTGACTAACACTTTTGCATGCATGTACCTGGTTATTTGATTTTTTTCTAAGTTCATACAAGTTGGGGCAGATAAATGATATACACAGGTTCATGACTCTAATTATTTATATCGACTGAAGTTACAAAAGTCAAAACTAACTCAATCTAACTAATATATCAGCAACTATTACATGTTAAATGACCTAATACATTCTAAGCCAGTGCTTTTTATCAGATACAAACAAGAGAAATAGCAGTTTACATGAGTTTGAGCTAATACATTCTAGTTGATACACTGTTATCATTCTAGCGTACAAACTATAACTTTTCACAACATACTCTTTATAGATTTAGAAAAGCTCATACAATCTATTTGAAACTGTGAAATAGCAAGGAGACTTAACTAAATTATACAAACCTCTAATCAGCCTAATACACTTAACTAAGTACACAAATTTGAGAAACTATACATGTTTTACCTTAGCAGAGCCAAATTCTTTGGGTTGGTTTAAAATGAAATGAAAAACATATGAAGTGTCATACCTTTATTTCCTGAAATCTCATGTCTGCAAGGTTTTGTTGATTGTTTTTGGCTTAGAAGTGAATGTTTATTTCTTGCCTGTAGAGGGTTAGATAATACAAAGATACTGGTTTCCATTTTTTTCAGTTCTAAAATTTGTAATAGCATCTTTTAATCACTAAGATAGATATCACGTAGTTTGATAGTTGCATTTAGTTTTAGACTCAATATTGTACATCAATAAGTCAGAGTTTCAGAAATAGCCATTTTATCTTAATTCTGCATAATATAGAAATGGACAGGCCTATTAGGTTAATAATCAGTTAATTTCAATGAGTTCCAGATCATATTATAATGGCTAAATACAAATTTCATCTTGTTCCCGCATAGACTGGTTAAAGAAGACAAAGATATTTCATATCCTGTTAAGCTAACAGATTAAGTCAAGAAAGCTGAAATGATAAGATGAATTGAAATTACTTAACAACTTGTAGAAATAGATCATGACATTTAACCAAAAGTGTTCTTATTAATCAGAGGGATTCACTGATTAAATAAAACAAAATCATGCACCTGTTTTAAGTTTACAAATACCAAGAGTACATATACTCCATCAAATCCAACCAACAATTCAAATTACAATTCAGATTAAGGCAATACAAAGTTCTTAAAAGTATATTAAACATAGATCATCAAAAGAATTACAGAAACAGCAGAACAACACATCACGAAATCATCCAACAACAAGAAGCACATAGTTCACCCAATGACATTACCATCAACATCACACACATGAACCAAATCAGTCAGATTTTGAATAGGTGGTCCCCTTACATCCATACCTATGTCCTCTAACTCATGAACCATAGCTAAGTCATCAGAAATTGGAACTTGGAAGGTATTTACAATCTCTTGGTCAGTCATACAGTGGTCTCCTAGGGTAGATGCAGCTAAGTTCTCAAGATATGTAATTCTATTTTTACAAGACAGTTACACCCTCTAGGTAGGTTACCTTTTCCTTAATCTCACTGTATTCTGTTTTAACCCTCCTAAGTTCATTTTCAAGTTCATTTATCATGACTCTGACAGACTCATATTTAGAGATGAAGATATCTTCTTCACTTATTATAGGAAAAATCATAGTAGGTTCAACCTCTTATGGTTCACAGTGCATGAGAGGAATGTGTGGCCTAATATGCTCATTTGTGATGTGTGAATCACCTAGATTAGCAAATTTATCAAGAAGATGAATATTGCACATAAGAAAGAAACAAGTGATAAGGATTTCATATGGCATGTATCCTACCAGATTAGCATTTATCATATTGAAAAGAATGACATAAGAAATGCTAAAGTTGATTTTGTTATTGTAAAGAATATAAATCAATTTAACATCATAAAAATCAAAGTATTTACTTTGATTAGGTTTGGGCAGGACATTTGCCCTTATGATAAGTGCAAGATGCTGAAAAACTCCTTTAAAATTCTTAAAATGGATTCCACAGTTAACATCATAAAGACCAGATGGAACATCAGACTCACACAAGACACCAATCATAAGTTCATACTCAGCTTTGTTGAACACAAACAGGGAATATAGATCATGAAATGGCAATTCACACAAGTGCAGTGGAAGGTGTAGTGCCCTATTAAGACTTTTATTATCAATACAAATTACTTTCCTGTTCACAGTGGTGGTAAAATGCAAGACTCCCTCTACACCCTTAATGATATTCATATTACAGTAAAATTCACCCATGAGATGTATGAAGTATTGTCTACTTAAATGAAATATTAATCCCTCCCACTTAGCATGCCTAATGACTCTCTCCACTTCACTAGTTTAGTTCACACAAATACCAAGCTAAACATTCTTGACTAAGTCAAGGAATTTCTTGGAATTTGAAGGGTTAGCAAGGTCTGGTGGTGGAGGCTTAGAGGTGTTAGTGTTTGTGTTTGTGTTTGGTTCCTCTCTTAGGTTTGATTTTCTGGTATAGACTCTAGCTTGAAAGGGTTTGTCTGGTCTAGGGTTTGGAGAGTGAGGAACTTGAAATTTCCTACTCTGATAGAAGGGGATAGTGTGATTTTTGAAACCTTTTCTGTGGTTTCTTGGATGAGAAGGACTTTAGTGACTGTTTCTTGGGTTTGAAGGTTTTACAGTTTTGAATGAAGAGGATTTGTGGTGAAAAAACTGTTTCTTTTCCATATCTTCCAGCAGATATGGATTTGTGATGGCTGGTCTTGGCTTAGGGTAGAATGGCCTAGCATTTGGATTCATAACCGATGAAATGAAGTATGCAAATAAACTATATTTGTGTGTGAATGCAGCAGATGTAAATATAAGTATATATGCATGCACATAGAACAAAATTCAATATCAGTAGGAAAATAATTTTCTATAAAGTAGCTTTTACTGTTCATGAACAGTGATTTTCATTAAATGCAATTTGCAAAGAGTTAATGTGTAGACGCATGGTTTGCATAATTCTAGATCCTAGATATGTGTATAATGCAGCTAAGGTATGCTGTTTGATAGCTGACACATATGCAAATAGTGATAAATAGTACTAGAAAATACTATTTTAGTACTGTAAGAAGTACAAAAAGTACACAGATTTGGGAGAATGTGTGACATAAAGGTGATATGCAGCTCACTTTACAATATAGGAACTAGCAAGTGACAAACAATGCATTTAAGAATGTTCAGTTTTTGAGAAAAGATCAGTGGAGAAAGGTTGTCACCTTTTGAAAGAAGTTAATTTTCTATAAACTTTTGAGTTTTAATAAAGAATGTTACATTCATTTCTTTGGGCAGCTTGTGTTAAATGAAATGCAACTCAAGGAATGATATGCACATTTAACACATAACAATGCATCTAAATTAATGCACAATTAGTTTCATTTAGTTCAAATAGCATTCAAAGTCACACACTTCACAGAATAATCAAATAACAGCAGATATAACACATTAACTGCATTGATTTTTAACTAAATTTCCACCTAGAATTCTAAGTGGCCATTAATCATAGCAGTGATCCAGATACAGAGGTGCTCAAGGCTCCCCTGCTAGGTCTTTCTGTGAGGGCAGTGTGTGTTTGTGAGTTTTTACCTTTTAATCTAAAAGATTAAAGCTAGTTATGCATCCAGTCAATCACATAGTACAATACACATTTACCTTTCTTGAGTTACACCAAATCATACTCATATTTAGAGTTCATAAGATAAGAAATATTTGTAAATGCAAGTATAAAGTATGTGTAATTAAACTAGCAATATAAAGTTCACAGAATCAAGTATCATTTTATCACTGTTGATGTCTCATCAAAGTCTTTGAATAATCCTTATCAAATGACCACATAGCAATTGATTGAACAAAGTCATTTTGACAGAACTTGCACAGATACAGATGACTTATTATTAGTATAAGAGTTCATAACAGTCTATTTATTAGTAAGTTTATAATTTGTACTCAACACTTATACTTATTAATCAGATTATTCATACCACACCACTCATTTAGATTCATAAGGTCTTTTCACATAGATTTAGCATAGACATACTTATAGTTATTCCATCAATATTTCAAGGTTTTATGTTGAATTACCTTAATCACATCAGATACAGTTTCTACTGATTCAGTTTAGATCAAGACATTTATCTATTAATCATACAAATTAGTTTTCACTTAACACATATCATATTTCAAAAACTCATACTTGACAGATAAGTGATGTGAGAAAAAAAGTTCCAACATATAGTTTTTTAAACAACAACAATTTACATGTGCTCTTCTCAAATAAGCAAATAAACATTTAATTTCAGAGAGAGTATTCAGAGATACAACTTTGTTTATTCAATTTAACCAAAAGAATAGAAATTATTGTTTATTTTTAGTCCACAATATAGAGAGCACATAATTTCCTAGCTTCTAAAAGTTGTTACTTAGATGAAATACTTATTAATCACAAATCAGAAGCCCTTAATCAAGTACAAGAATTTATTTTTTAGTTCATTCAATCAAGTAGTTATCCCCTTAACTTAAATATATATATAAAAAATACTATGAACCACATTCAAATTTATATTCTTTACTTGAGTATACCAAAAACAATCATTAGCCACACTCGAATTTTAACTCAAATTTTAACTTGAATATATAGCATTTATCAAATTCGAATTGAATTATATCAAAACCAACCTGAACCACATTCAATCTCAGTTCGAATGAAAAAAAACAACATGAACTACATTCGAGTTGAACTCAAATATATCAGAAACATAAACCATGTTCAGATTCTATATATCATAGATAATAATCACAAGCCAAATTCCAAATTCATACTCTTAACTTGAGTAAGATCAACAATTAATCACACATATAAACACACTGAATCACAGATTCATATAAATTCAAGTATGAATACGACAATCTCACAATTTTAAGGGATTAATTGAAGAGAGGAACCCTTACTTGAGCCTGTAGCCTGGCCTAGCTTACAGCGACTGAGTCAACATCCGATTCATCGATTCACACTGCATGCAATTGAGTATCTTCTTCTCTGAGTTGATTTTGCAATGATTCTAGTCTTCTCCTGTCATTAAACTCAAAAATACGTTAGGTTTTTATAGAATCAATCAATCAAAACTGTAAAAATACATATATATATATATATATATATAAATTTATCCCTCGAATGTTTGATTTGATGATTCTCGTTCGATTTATGTATAAATCATTGATTTTTATCATCAAAATCACTTTATTTTCACCAACCCAAACAAGATTAATCATAAACGTATATAACAAACTACGAATGATGATTTGTAAGTATAGTATTTGTATAATTTCATCAAAAATTGATGAATAATTGAGGAAATAGATCTAGGGTTTCAGAGAAGAAGCGGAAATAGAGAGAGAGATTTAGGAATTATGGTTATGAATGAGTGAAATGCACTTTGCAAACAGTGTTTATGTTTATATATTTTAGAGAATAAACGGCTAGGATCTACTAGGGTTAGTGATGGACGGTTGGGATTAGAAAATTTTATAGGATTTGGGCTTTGGATATCTGTTATGGATAAAAAACTAAGGTTATTACTTGCTGTATTTAATACTAAGATTCGGGAGCTCAAGGCCTTTAATGGCTGCTCTCGTGTTTCGTGACTCAATCTGCCTTTACGAGATGCCTACGTATCTCTGTGAATTAGAGAATCAAACCAAAAAACGTAGTTCTGATTGGTGGGGGTGAGACCCCTTATATAAATGTTGGGAGTCCTTGAATTGGACTTGGTATAGGAGACTTGGTGGGCAAGTCTCATAATTAGAATGGACTTTGGAGTCTTAGATAGTAGGAAAGTGATTCCTTATCCTTTTAGGTCCCCTTGAGGCTAATCTCCAAGGATTTATATCCTTATCGGGACTCTTTTCAACATCTGATTTGTCCCTTATTAATTAATTACGAAATTAATTAATAATCAGGGCTTTTGGGCCTTTTTTATTCCATCAGGCCTGATCTGGTCCATCAGGTTTAACCTTTCTGGTCTGAGTATCATATATCTTTTTATTGGGCCTAGCAGCCCACAGTTTGTACAATTAATGCAGTATTTAATTATACAATCATAATTTATTTATCCCTATCATTTGCCCCCCAACTTTTCTGGGATTTTCCCTAATTTTCTGGATTTTTCCCTAATTTTCTGGAATTTTTCCCTAATTTTCTGGGATTTTCCCTAATTTTCTGGGATTTTTCCCTAATTTTCTGGGATTTTCCCTAATTTTCTGGGATTTTTCCATAATTTTCTGGGATTTTCCCTAATTTTCTGATTTCCAGCCCTATTTCGACCTGGATCCTAGTCAAAATTTCGACCTGGATCCTAGTCGAAAATAGGGATCAGCCTTGCCATCCTGGTCGAAGGAATTCGACTAGGATCCACAACCTGGAATTCGACCAGGATCCTAGTCGAAATTCCGACCTGGATCTAGGACCTGGAATTCGACCAGGATCCAAGTCGAAAATTTGACCTAGATCTAGGTCAAAAATTCCACCTTTCTTTACCTTCTTGTCATGAGCCTATCGACTAGGATTTCGACTAGGATTCTAGTCGATATTTCGACCTGAATCCTGTTCGAAAATTCTTTGGTTTTTTGCTTCCTGGTCGAAGGATTTCGACTAGGATCCACGACCTGGAATTCGACCAGGATCCTAGTCGAAATTTCGACCTGGGTTTTTAATCCCCATTTTTTGAAAGATGCTTGGTTTATTCGACCTCATTCCTGGTCGAAGCTTCGACCTCATTTCAGTTCCGTTATTCCAGCTATTTTCGGGTGTCTGCTCGAAAGATTTCGGGCAGAATTCACGACCTGGAATTCGACCTAGATTCTGGTCTTTTTTTCCAGCTATTTTCGGGTGTCTGCTCGAAAGATTTCGGGCAGGATTCACGACCTGGAATTCGACCTGGATTCTGGTCTTTTTTACCCGTTATTTTCGGGTGTCTGCTCGAAAGATTTCGGGCAGGATTCACGACCTGGATTTCGACCTGGTTCCTGGTCTTCCACTAGCCTTCTTTATTTAGCTTTAATTTAGGGTATTGTATTTTCCAAATCCTAATTGGATTTGGGCCTGGCCTTTTTTGTTGGGCCTTATTAAATTTTACTGAGCCTTTATTATTGGGCTTTTCCTAATCTTATTGGGCCTCTTTTATTGGGCCTTTTCAAATCTTATTGGGCCTCTTTTCAAATCTTGTTGGGCCTCTTTTCAAACCTTATTGGGCCTCTTTTATTGATCTGGGCTTAATATACCCTGTTAAGAATGCTCTAGAATTCCTACGAATATTCTGGAATATTCTTTTTTCTGGGCTTTTTCCTATGGGCTTTTGTTCTTAATGGGCTTTTCGTCCCTTTAACTTCCTTTTCCTCTTATATAAAGGAATGAGGAAAGGCTATTACTCCTCACTTTCTCATTTCTTAGTTTTCTTTTTTATTTTCCTGCTAAGATTCTCAGAGGAATAACAGCAAGTCGGAGCTCAAAGCCTTTTTCAAGAGCGCTTCTTCAGGTAAGATTCCTCCCTTTGCTTTTTGTGTCTATTTCTCCTTTGTGTGCCATTTTAAGATAGCCTATTTACATGCCCCTTACTTTTTTCAGATGGCTGACAAAAGAATGACTCGCTTGGCCAAGATGAACGTGGCTAGAAAGTCCAACGATTTTCCTATTCGATCGAGGTATACTTCCTTAATCGACATGATCAACACTCGAGGGGACGAGTATCCGTCTGATGCTCATATGGACGCGCACGATCATATTAGTGCTTTACGGGATCCCAAGGAGCTAGAAAAGCTGAGCAGCTGCTTCAAAATCAAGGAGCCTTTTAAGCTGGTTCTTGCGGGTCCGGCCGACAGGGCCTGTCAGTGGAAGAAGGACGCGCTATGCGTCTATAGGGACACTCTAAGGGTAGGTATTAGACTCCCTTTTCATCCATTCATTCCTTTGCTACTGGCTGATGTGGGCATCAGCCCTTGCCAACTTCCCCCTAATTCCTGGAGGTTGATTCTGTGCTATCTGTCGCAATGCGCCAAGCACAACGTCCCCACTTCTGTTGCTATCTTCAGGAAGATTTTTCAGTTCAAAAACAGCCCTGATAAAAGTCCGGGTTGGGTTTCTATCAACCAGCGCCCCACTATCCCCCATATCATGAATGGGAAGTCCATCCCTGACAACAACTTGGGGTGGAAGAAAGATTTTTTGTTTGTTATTTGGGAAGGTGGAGATTGGGGCTCCTTGTTTGGATCATCCTTTGGGCTGGCCGTGGACGGGAGCCCAAATGACATAACTTTGTCTGAGGAGGAGGCTAGAGGTTTCAACCTCCTTACGCAAGACAACGGCACTTCCCATTGTTGGGACCTTATTCGGGAGACCGTCCTGGTAGAACGCGGCCCTTCCCCCGTTAATAAGAAAAGTAAGTTCCCTTTCTTATCTCCTTTATTTCCTGCACTTTTATTTCATTGATTTTCAACTGACTTTGTTTGTTGCAGTGGCTGAGAAGATTGAGGAGGCTACCAAGCCGAAGGACCTGGAGACAACCAGGATGAAGAGGGCTGGGAAGGTCTTTAAAGACCCTCGACTTGGTGATCGCTTCCCTGAGTTCCTCCTTCAGGAAACGGAGCCAAGCGAGGAAGGCCCCAGCCAAGTTTTGCGCACCAAGCAGAGGCCAGGGGCCTATTTTCAACCTGCCTGGGGGATCCGGAGCAAGGACTCTATCGTGGGCAGCACGGCGCTGCCCAAGGAATGGTCTAAGCATTCCATCTCCCCGGTGGACTATCAAGATTTTGTCCTTCAACAGGACTTAGAGGGGAACGAGCTATTTGGAGCCCAGGCTCTGGCGACGGTACGTCCTTTACTTATGCCCTTCTTACTTATTTTTCCACATTTCTTTTCTGAACTTTCGCTGTTTCTCTTGCAGTCTAACGCCCATTTCCAGGGGGCAATTCACCAAGCTAAAGCTTGGAAGGTTGGCCTGGAAGATGCCAACAAGAAGTTGGAAGAGGCCAACCAAAATATAGAGGCCCTTGAAGCTCAACTGGCCTCTTCCACTTCTGACCTAGAGACGGCCCGGGCCGAAAATGTGATTCTGAAGGCGCAAAAAGACAAAGCCTTTGATGGCTGGATGGACACCCAAGAATTCAAGGACTTGATGGTGGAGCATGATGCCCTTCTTCACCCAGTTAGCTATAAAGAGGGCTGGGATGCTGCTGTGGAGGCCATCCAGGATGAGTTTCCAGAGGTCCTTGAGCAGTCCCCCTTTCCTTGCCCTGTGCGGGTTCCAGAGCTTGGAGGTGTTACCGAGAAGCTTGCTGTTATGATCAAGGATGGAGAGGAGGAAGATTCTTCCGAAGAGGAGTTTGAGCCTGTCGCTAAGAAGGCCAGGGTGGAAGAGCCTTCAAAAGCAGCGCCTCAACAGCCAGCATCTCCTGCAGAGGGAACTTCTACAGGGACTTCGGAGGGGACAACCGAGACGTCCGAAGAAATGACTGAGACTTCCGAGGAGACTTCAGATAGTGGTTCTGAGGAATCTCAGCCTTCCAAGGCCTAACTTTTTGTATATCTTCTTTTTGAACTTTATTCATATCTAAACTTGTTACCCTTCGGGGTTATATTTTATATGTTGCTTTTCTTGCCTCTTTCTGTTTAACTTTACAATCTTAATACGCATTTGAACTTTAAACATCCTTAGATAGAAATAATTTCAAACTCTTTAATATGAAGTCTGGTTTTTCAAAACCTTACATAGCATGGGTTCGACCCTAATCAACAATAACTAGACAATGTAAATTCTACTGGAATATATAAAATCCTATGCAAGCAAAGCTTCAAGGTGCTTTTAAACCTACTTGTCAATGACAAGTGAGAATCGTACTTCACCTATCTTACACGTAGTAAACCTTCAGGTTTTGTGCGTGCCAGGTCCTCGGGACTTCAAAACCTTCCATAGTTTCCAGCTTGTAGGTACCTCTACCCTGAACGCTCTTGACTCTGTACGGCCCTTCCCAATTCGGGGCAAGCTTTCCTTTCTGTCCAACACCTGAAGCCTCTATTTTTCTCAAGACTAGATCTCCTTGTTTAAAAAATCTCTCTTTAACCCTTAGGTTGTAATAGAATGAAGCCTTTTTCTGATATTCTACTATCTTTGCATGTGCCTCATCTCGCACTTCATCAATTAGATCCAGGGCTAACCTCTGCCCTTCCTCATTTTCTACAGCATTGAAAGTCTGAATCCTTGGAGAGGAATGTGATATCTCCACGGGAACTACTGCTTCTGCCCCATATGCCAACATGAAAGGAGTTGCTCCTGTCGTGACTCTACAGGTAGTCCTATAGGCCCATAATATTGGAAGTATCTCATCCACCCAATTATTTCTTGACTTCTCGATCCTCTTCTTTAGTCCATCCAGGATTATCCGATTTGCTACCTCTGCTTGCCCATTGGCTTGCGGGTGAGCCACAGAGGTGAATCGTAACTCAATTTCATTTTCTTCACAATACTTCTTGAATTCCTCATTGTTGAATTGTGTTCCATTGTCATTGACGAGGATACGGGGAATTCCATATCGGCACATAATGTTTTCCCACAGGAATTGTGCAACCTGCTTAGTTGTGATTTTGGCCAAGGGTTTGGCTTCGATCCACTTGGTGAAATAATCAATGGCTACAATCAGAAATTTCCTTTGTGCCGTGGCCATAGGAAAAGGCCCTAGAATATCCATCCCCCACATGGCAAAGGGAATAGGCGAGTTGATAGAGGTCAGCATCTCGGGGGGTTGTCTAACAACTGGTGCATGCTTTTGACAGCGATCACACTTCTTCACATATTCTTTGGCATCAGCCATCATTTCTGGCCAATAGAAGCCTAAACGAGTTATCTTATGAGCCAAGGCCCTGCCCCCAAGTGTTGTCCACAAATACCTTCATGCACTTCTTCAAGAGCCAAGCGTGCCTCATCGGGCCTGAGACACCTCAAGTAGGGAACCACGAAAGATCTTTTGTAAAGAATCCCATCTATCAAAGAGTACCTTAGTGCCCGAACAGTTAACTTCCGTGCTTCAGTTGCATCACTTGGCAACCAACCGGTTTGAATGTGAGCCTTGATGGGATCAATCCATGATGTCCCCAAGCCTATGGGAGCCACTAGCTTAACATCTATGCTTCGTGTCTTCAAAACACGGAAGTACACACTTCCTGAACTTTCTTCAATCTCAGACGAAGCGAACTTTGATAGCGCATCTGCCTTAACATTTTCTTCCCTTGGAATGTGTTCAACATGGCATTCATTAAATTGGGTCATCACAGCCCTTACTAGGCGGACATACTTAGCCATCGTATCATCCCTTGCCTCAAATTTTCCCTTTACCTGGGATATGATCAGCTTCGAGTCTCCATGGACCTTTAAGTTTTTGACTCTAAGTGTCCCAGCTAGACCAAGGCCAGCTTTCAGGGCTTCATACTCTGCCTCATTGTTTGTGGTTGGAAAATCTAGCTTCATAGCATACTCAATTAAGAACCCATCAGGGCTTTGCAAAACCAACCCTGCTCCACTGGAATTTGTTTTTGATGCTCCATCAAAATAAAGAACCCAATATTCTTTCTCCTTATCATCCTTCTCCCTGTCCCCATTGTCGACTCCCTTGTCTTGAGGTATGGTATCTTCCTGCCCCCCGACTTCTTGGTTGGGTATGGTACATTCCACCACGAAGTCAGCTAATGCCTGGGCTTTTATAGCCGTACGTGGCTTATACTTGAGATCAAACTCTCCCAACTCTATTGCCCACTTAATCAGTCTCCCACTTGCCTTGGGACTGTGAATGATATTTCTCAGTGGCTGATTTGTTAGCACTTCAATCTGGTGAGCTTGAAAATAAGGACGCAGCTTTCTTGAAGCCATTACCAGGGCTAAAGCGAATTTCTCTATAGTTGAATAATTCAACTCAGCACCATACAAAATTTTGCTGACATAGTATACGGGTTTCTGGACTTTCAGTTCTTCCTTAACCAACACCGCGCTCAAGGCGCTTTCTGAAACAGCCAAGTACAAGAATAAAATTTCACTCAGAACTGGCTTGGCCAACAACGGGGCCTGGGCCATATACTTCTTTAACTCTTCAAATGCCTTCTGGTTTTCCTCACTCCATACAAAGTCTTTGATGCTTTTTAGCAATTTGAAGAATGACAAACACTTGTCCCCCGACTTGGAGATGAATCGTCCTAGCGCAGCAACCCTTCCTGTAAGCTTCTGAACATCCTTAACAGTTTTTGGTGGTTCCATGTCCAGGATCGCCTTTATCTTATCCGGGTTAGCCTCAATTCCCCTCTTTGAGACCATCAGTCCCAAGAATTTTCCAGATCCTACTCCGAAAGCACACTTCGTCGGATTCAACATCATCCTGTGGTACCTCAGGACCTCAAAAGCTTCCCTTAAATGGGCTATATGATCAGTCTTTACTAGACTCTTGACTAACATGTCATCAACATAGACTTCCATAGTCTTACCAATAAGATCCTTAAAAATTCTATTCACCAACCATTGATAGGTGGCTCCTGCATTCTTGAGACCAAATGCCATAACAAGATAACAATAAACACCAAAGTCAGTGATAAATGATACCTTTGGAATGTCATCCTTATGCATTTTGATCTGGTTGTATCCGCTAAACCCATCCATGAAACTCAGCATCTCATGTCCAGCAGTGGCATCAATCAAAGTATCAATTCTAGGCAGCGGAAAACAGTCTTTGGGGCATGCATCATTCAGATCAGTGAAGTCTATACACATCCTCCACTTTCCATTAGCCTTCTTCACCATTACAGGGTTTGCTAACCACTCCGGAAATTGAATCTCCTCAATGAAACCAGCCTCTAAGAGCTTTTCCACTTCCTGCTTTATAGCCTCTTATCTTTCCGGGGCAAAATTTCTTTTCTTTTGTTTCACTGTCTTCTGGCTTGGATCTACGTTTAGCTTGTGAGTAATTAACTCCGGGTCTATGCCTGGCATATCAGCTGCTGACCATGCAAACACATCACTATTTTCTTGCAAAAATTTCACTAACTTCCCTCTAAGGGGCTCCTCTAATGTGGCTCCAATGAAAGTCGTCCTCTCAGGATTCTCGGGGTCTAACGGAACCAAAACCAATTCTTCTGCTGGCCTTCCTCTATTCTCATCATTTTCTCGAACATCCATATCTTCAATAGGAAGAACCTGCCCCCCGACCCCATCTGCCCTCAAAGAGGCCACATAACAGCTTCTAGCCATTTTTTGATCTCCTCTCTCTTCTCCAATCCCGTTTCGGGTGGGAAACTTCATGACTGAATGGTAGGAAGAGGGGACTGCCTTGAAGGCATGTATCCCTGTTCTCCCCATGATAGCATTATAAGTTGAACTAGCCTTTACCACCACGAAATCCAGCATCTGCGTTGCTTGCCTTGGCTCCGTACCTATGGTGGTTGGCAATTTGATTATCCCTTCCACAGGACATTCTACTCCAGCAAATCCATATATCGGCATGTCGGTTGGTGTCAACTGGGAGTCGTTATACCCCATCCTTAGAAAGGTGTCGTGGAGCAAGATATCCACAGAAGCACAATTATCCACAAGGACCCTCTTAACCGGGCTATTTCCTATTATTGGTGTTATGACCAGCGGGTCGTCATGGGGAAACTTCACACCCTCTAGGTCGGAATCATCAAAAGCCAATGTTACTTCTGTCCTGGCCCTCTTCGGGGCTTCTCCAACAATATGCATAACCTCTCTGGTATATGCCTTTCTGGAATTTTTGGACAATCCAGCAGCAGTTGGACCTCCAAAGATTGTGTTTATCACAGGCCCTCGAGGTCTCGGCCCTCCATAAATGGTGTTTATAACTGGTCCTCTAGGCTGGGGGTTTCGCCCCTGATCGTCTTGGTCCCTCCTACGATCCTCAAAGTTCTTCCTTCCATTATTATTCCTATCCCCTCCTTCTCCAGTGTATTTGTTCAATCTTCCTTTTCGAATGAGGAACTCAATTTCATCTTTCAATTGCCTACACTCATCGGTGTCATGGCCAACATCTTTGTGAAACCTGCAATACTGGCTCTTATCTAGCTTGGCGGGATGAGCCTTCAAGGGCTTAGGCCAGCGAACATCTCTGTCTTTCTCAATCTCCATCAAAATCTGACTTCTAGGAGCATTAAGCTTAGCGTATTCAGTGAACTTTTGCCCAGGTCCTCCCTTCTTGGGGGTTGAATCAGGGTTTTGCTCGGTTCTAGGATATTTGTCCTTTGCAATATATTCCAAATCAGTTTTTCGCTTCTTGCCTCCAGTGGGCTCATTACTTACTATGGTCTTCCTCATGCTTTCTTCAACCTTGATATACTTCCCTGCTCTCTCTTGGAGTTGCAACATGTTTTCAGGGGGACGTTTGGCCAAGGACATCTTGAAAAACTCATCCCTGGTTCCTTGTTGTAGTGCTATCATGGCTACCTTATCATCAAGGTCTGGGACTTTTAAAGCCTCCTTTGTAAAACGATTCAGGTAATCTCTCAAGAATTCCTTAGCTCCCTGCACAAGACTCATAAGGGATGCTGAACTTTTCTCATGGACTCTTCCACTGATGAATTGCTTAATAAAAGCCTGACTTAATTCTCTGAACGATCCAATAGAATTTGGGGGCAGGCGACTGTACCATCTTTGAGCCATACCCGACAGGGTTTGAGGGAAGGCCCGACACTTTATAGCATCATTCACGGGTTACAGCAGCAGTGCATTAGAGAATGTCCTAACATGATTAGCGGGGTCTCCCGTGCCATCATAGGCTTTGATAGTGGGCATCTTGAATTTCCTTGAGATATGGGCATTCATTATCTCTTCTGTGAAGGGTGGAGTTGGATCATCAGGATCTCCAAGGGGAAGGAGATTGCTTGGATCAGTTCTTGGGACAACAGCCCTTCTTCTTACCGGACCATCCAGGTCTATGACAGGAGGAGGATTTCTCCCCCTAGGAGGTATCTGGGGTCTGGTGGCCTGGTGAGCCTCCAAATCACGCCTCAGCCTTTGGATTTCAGCCTCATGAGCCCTGATCCTTTCCTGCACTTCTTGGGGATTCGCCCCTGGGGTGCTTTGGGGGCGTTGCCTTCCATCGGCCATTGGCTCTTTTCCAGGATGCCTCCTTCTCGGGGCCACTTCATCATCCGAAGATTCGGAGTCTTTCTCAGTATAAGGACCAGAAAATTCCCGATCCTCGGGAATAGGACCCAAACCTCGTATATAGGGGGGTGACTGCCCTCGTGCTTCGCCTCGCCCAGCATATCCGCTTCCTCCAACCTCAGGGCGAAGGGGCATCCCATAAGGGGGGTTAGTAGTAACAACAGTTGAATATTCATACCCGACGGGTCGAGAATTCATAGGTATATGTACTTGTTGAACTTGAGGATTCGTACCTTGAATAGTCGGGGGAGTTGTCCCTTGTGGCTGAGGTTGAGTTGCCCCTGTCTGGGCTTCCCCCTGAGTAGATGCATAAGTTGAATGGGGAGGAACCTCCACGGTTGATGAAATCACCTGGGTTGTCTCTAATGGTGTTCCTTCCTCTAGAGCTCCAATTGTTATCCGTGTTCTCGCCATGGTTGTTGCGTATTCCCACGGACGGAGCCAAATGTTATGGATAAAAAACTAAGGTTATTACTTGTTGTATTTAATACTAAGATTCGGGAGCTCAAGGCCTTTAATGGCTGCTCTCGTGTTTCGTGACTCAATCTGCCTTTACGAGATGCCTACGTATCTCTGTGAATTAGAGAATCAAGCCAAAAAACGTAGTTCTGATTGGTGGGGGTGAGTCCTTGAATTGGACTTGGTATAGGAGACTTGGTGGGCAAGTCTCATAATTAGAATGGACTTTGGAGTCTTAGATAGTAGGAAACTGATTCCTTATCCTTTTAGGTCCCCTTGAGGCTAATCTCCAAGGATTTATATCCTTATCGGGACTCTTTTCAACATCTGATTTGTTCCTTATTAATTAATTACGAAATTAATTAATAATCAGGGCTTTTGGGCCTTTTTTATTCAATCAGGCCTGATCTGGTCCATCAGGTTTAACCTTTCTGGTCTGAGTATCATATATCTTTTTATTGGACCTAGCAGCCCACAGTTTGTACAATTAATGCAGTATTTAATTATACAATCATAATTTATTTATCCCTATCAATATCAAATTGGGTTGGGCTTGATTTAAGATATGGGTAGAAGTATATATATATAAATATATTTGAAGATTTATTTATTTGGGCTTTATAAGAAACTGGGTCGGGTAACATTTGTTTGGGCTTGATAAAAAACATATAAGATTAATCCAGAAAATATATTTTTATATAATATTTTGTAAAAAAATATTTTCCAAAATATCCATATATATATAATAAGATTATATATTGATATATATAATTATATCTTATGATAAAATAAACAGCCTTTATAAATCTCACTGAGTAACAATCTTTACTCGAATAGTTTTATTTTCCCTGTTAATCTAAGCTGTTTAAGATCTCATTAAATCTGATCAATAAATTTCTTTATTGACAAATCTGAATTTACTAGACTCACTACAGGAAACTGGCCTATCACCGACCGACTTTTAGTAACGGTAGTTGGAAGCTGATCACAAATAGCGACCGACTCCTGTAGCTAAATCGAGTAGCAGAAAAAATGGTCGCTAAACTGCTCATTAGCGACGCCTTTTAGCGACCGCAATGTTAGCGATGGCTAATAGCGACCACTTGTCACAAATCTGAGTCAGCCATGACTGCCCGCCTGTCCACGTGTCTGCGACTAAATTAGCGACCGCTACATTATCGCTAGTTTAGCTACCAAATTAAGAAGCTGGACAAGAAGAAAGAAAGAAAACTGGATTATATTAAGCTTAAGATATTGTATGACTGTGCATGTAGCATGTGTCTGTAATATATATTTCCCAATTTTATTTCATAGGTGGATGGCAAGGCATAGAAGAAACTGCTAATATCTTCTAATAAATATTAGGATAAATGAGAACTAGAAATCAAATTTATCTTAGCTGAGGTATCTTCATCGCTTCCCTAGCCCATATTACCTATAACTATATCTTATCTACAACATTTACAAAAAAAATAGAACATAACAATACATCAAAACTATAATTATCATGATATTTTACTTGCCAAATGCTTGTACAAAGCCTTGCAAATGACAAGAGCAACACACAATATTTGAAAGGATCCAATATATAACCTTTAGTTTCTTATTAGCAGAAGCAGAAAATTTTGTATATAATGCTAGTGATCAAGTGAAACCAATCTGCACCATACAAATTATTGATTCCATGACAATACAAGAACTAATCATTTTGATAAAAAAGAACTTCAAAGTGTAATTTTATGAGCTTAAAAGCACATTCTTGGCATGGTGCTTATTTTTCTTTGGCATATTTTTAAAAGCATATAACGCAATAATTCAACACAGCAAGCCAAAAGTTCTCATTCAACATCGAACAATAATTCAGACTAAAAACTCAATTTGTTTATAAATGATATCACCTAACCATAATGTAAAAGAGCAAATTCAGACAGCACTTAAACATCATAGATAAACACATAATATAGAGGTATGGTTTTTAAATACTGCATTTCTCTACTCCACTAAGTCACTCAAATAATTTAAAAAACTTATACCTAGAATTCTGCCCACACAGCATCCTTGTGGACAGAAGGTGTGCTCGCCCATGTAATCGCAGGAGTAGCCCAGTTTTGAAGGTACAATTGAGAGATGCATTTCACAATTCTATGATCTGCAAAATCACTATGGTATACAATATTTTTACATTAAAGATGTAGATTTGGTATAATGCTTAAAACAAAATCCAAAATGTACGCAAGAGTAGATACGTACATGCTATTAGGACCGGGTCGAATGTGAATAAGAGTCCACTCGTCTGGGTTAGTAGGAGCTTTTTGGATATGATTGAGCCCCCTACCCATCCCGCACTTTTTGAGGGTTGTGGTTTGAGAAGCCATCTATAAAAAGGCAAGTTGTACGGTCCAAAAACGGTCTGAAAAGTAGTCCACGATACCGCACTCCCCTATACATAGAGGTAAATTTGTATTGCAAATAACACACTTAAATAACAAGTTCTATATATGGTACATAGCACATGAAATAAATAAATCTGGACCATTTATATCCCTAAAATCTAACCACATAACCATGTAATTATATATATAAGTATATAAGAAACTTTTCGGTTACCTATGAAATATCTAAAGTTAATTATGTATCATGAATAATTGGTCCCTAAGAACAATATTATATAAAATAAAGGCTATCAGCATATAAATTTTTTATTATTTTTCTTAATTAATATTTTCTTTCGATAATAACTCTTTTATACAAATATCAAATTATACAATTTCCATATGTACGCCTAAAATTGATATATTTGTAGGCCTATCTATCCTCCTTACGTAGAATGATAATTTACTAAATGTTTTTTTACAAAATTCTCAGATTTGACACATTCATTCACACAAAATCTCATTCACTTACAAAAAAAGATCTAAAAAAGAAAGCCAATAAGATCATTGAGCATAATCATCAGTTTATATCATCTAAAGCAGAATGCCCATTAGATAATAAATAAGTAGAAATCCAATTATGGCCATCACAACTGTATATATGGATGATAAATATATATACACAACAATACTGATTCATTAACACATAAAACCCTAACGATTTGTATCAGATTGTGCACACACATACATATATACTATATACACAGGTAGGAACCCTAAAACACCTCAGACCTATATACATCATGAGAAGCATATTATTAATCTATATACACATTGTAGAGGTGTGAAATTACCTGATTGAAGACCGATTAGAATCGAACGTACACCACGAAGTAGAGGAGCAAGCTCTGACGGTAAAAACTGATGGGTCTACCAAAGGACGATTTACAGGGGAACGGCGTAATTTAATTCTAATTGTAAAATTAATTTAGGATTTTTAGTTATGTATAACATAATTATCTTATCATTGTATTTTTAACATTTTACTTTCACTTTGCTGGTTTTTTGTTATATATGTGTTGAATTTAAAATAATGAAATCAGTCATATTAAATTAAATTTTAAAAATATTTTTAAAAAGATGAATAAAATATCCATTACTCAATAAAAGTTTTCAATATATAAATTTTAATTGAATTTAAATATAAAGGGATTTTATATTAAAATGTAATACTCCATCCTTGCCAATTTATCTGTCTCGTTTGACTATTTATGGTCAAGTACTCAAGTTGATTCAAAGTTGATCGTAAATAAAAACTCATTATTTGATTATTTTGAAAAACTGAAAATTACATATTAAAGTAGATTAAATGTACTTTCTTGTGATTTAATGATTATAAATAGTTTCAGTTATATACTATATGAGATTTTCAGTCAAATTTGGGTCAATTTGACCACAAAAAGTCAAATATGACAGATAAATTCTGACAAAAAGTGTTAGGTCACACACACTGTAGAGGGGGGTGAATACAGTGTATAGCACAATCAAATCGAACTCTAATAACTCAAGTAACAGAAAACAAACTTTATTCAAAACAATAAACTCTGTTACAGTATGGAACTGTCCTCTCTCAGTGGTGAACAAATATCACGAGAGCTGCTAAGGTTACAATGAATAATCTTCTTGATAATGATAACACTTATAGTGTAAACCCTATGTCTGTGTTTATATACTACACAGTTACAAGATAATCGCTAATTGATATGGAATATAATTCTGCTTCCTAAAATATATCAATCAGATATCTTTTCTTCCAAGTATTCTATTCTTCATTGAATTCCTTCTTCATGCATATCTCTTCTTACGTTTGTCTTGATCTTCTTTTCCTTTAATCAGCTGCCTTCCTTATCTGAATATTTCCTTTAAGTCCTGATATTATCTTCTGATAAATATCTCCCGAACCTTAAGTACTGATGACTTAAGTTCTGACTTCAGTATAAGTGCTGATTTCAGTTAAGTACTGATTTGTCCTGTTTAAGTAAGATCTGAAAACTAAACATAAATCATATTAGACATGACATTATCAAATATATCTAACAAAAAGAGTAATAAACTATACAATGTTTTTAAAATAAATAAGGTATATAAATGCTGGTCAATTTAATATTAAAAAATTACATGTAAATGATAATGATAATTGTATCTAATTAACATGAACAACATTTATAACGAAGTACAAATATTTTTCATAACATGAAACCTCCGCAAACTCTATTACCTTAAACCACAATTATCTCTATTTTAATAAAAAAAATTACTTACATTTAGTTTGATAAAGAATTATAAATTTAATATCTCAATGTGTAAAATCTTTTAATATTATAATATTATTGATAAGTACATTTAGTCTTCAAACTCAGTATTCTATAAGCTAATGATAAATTATATGTATTCTAATACTCTCATGATTACTTCACTCAACGAAGTCAAAACATTATTTTCAATAAAATTTCTCTTTATAACTTGCTTAAAGTTCATAAATTATTTTTAATATATTATTTGTGAGTTTTCAATTAATAATTGCTCATAATATAAATATATTATAATTAAAATCATATATTATACGAAGAAACAAAAATTGAGTATCAGCTACCGCTAATAGCGACCAACTCTAGTAACTAAAAACTATATGCTACCGCCAATAGCACCAACCTTTAATAGTTAAAACTGATTAGGTGGCATTAAATTTTCGTGGCAATATTTTATTGGTAAAAATAATATAGCTACCATATCGGTCGTTGAAGCCTTTGTCTACGTGGCACTTTTAGCTACTGGGTATGGTCGCTAACAGAAATTCGTAGCTAATGGAAAGTGCGCCAAACTTTCCCGTAAATTGAAATCAATTATGCGACGAAATAGCTACGGGAATCGGTCGCTGATATTATTAGTGACGAAAAGCAAGTTTGTCGCTAAAACTCCGTCGCAGATGCTTATTTTTAGCTACAGAAGTGCCGGTCGCTGATAATTTTGGTCGCTGATAGGCCTTTTTCTTGTAGTGACTTAACAATTTGATCGGGAAAATATCTTTTTCGTGAGATGGCTTAAATAAACCCAGAAGATAGATAATATGATTTCTTTTTATTTTCTATCTATTTTATTGATTCTAGAATTCCTAAATCCAGACGGAGTTTAGTGAATCTTTCGGAATTCAATGGTTTCGTGAATATGTCAGCGAGATTGAACTCGGTATCTATGTGAGTCATTTTTATATCGCCTTTATTGACATGATCACGTAAGAAGTGATGTCTGACATCTATATGTTTAGATCTTGAATGTAATACGAGATTTTTTCTGAGATTAATAGCACTCGTATTATCACATAAGATTGAGATCACATCAAACTTTATATTATAGTCAGCTAAAGTTTGCTTCATCCACAATATTTGAGCACAACACTTTGCAGCTGCTATATATTCAGCTTCTATTATCGAGATGGATACGGAATTTTGTTTCTTTGAAAATCAAGAAACTAGGCATCCACCGAGAAACTGACAAGTACCACTAGTACTTTTTCTGTCGACTAAATGCTCGGCATAGTCTGAATCAGAAAAACATACTAAGTCAAATGGTATTCTTTTTGGATACCAAAGACCAACATCAGTGGTTCCTTTAAGATATCTCAATATCCTTTTTACTATGAATAAATGAGATTCTTTTGGTGCTACTCGAAATCTAGCACACTTACAAATACTATATTGAATATCGGGATGACTTGTAGTGATATAGAGCAAGCTACCAATCATTCCCCGATATTTCTTTGTGTCTACAGAAATTTCTTTTGGATATTCTGTTAATTTATCGGTTATAGACATTGGAGTAGCGATAGGTTTGGCATTATTCATTTTAAATTTTTTCAACATCTCTTTATAATATTTTGATTGAGAGATATAGATGCCTTCATCAGATTGCTTTAATTGCAATCCAAAAAAGAAATTTAATTCTCCCATTATACTCATCTTGAATTCTTTACTCATATTATCAGAGAATTCTTTACATAGTGTAGCATTCGTTGAACCAAATATAATGTCATATACGTATATTTGTACGAGCAATATATCATCTTCTCCTTGCCTCGTAAATAAGGTTTTATCGACCGTTCCCATCTTAAATTTATTTTCTAAAAGGAACTTGCTCAACCTTTCATACCAAGCTCTTGGAGCTTGTTTTAACCCATATAGAGCTTTATATAATTTATAAACATAATCTGAATGGTTTGCATCTTCAAAACCGGGAGGTTGTTTTACATATACTTCTTCTTCTAATATCTTGTTTAAGAATGCAGATTGTACATCCATTTGGTATACTTTAATATTTTTATGACACGTATAAGCCAATAGCATTCGAATTGATTCAATTCTTGCTACCGGTGCATATGTTTCATCAAAGTCTATACCTTCCATTTGGGTATATCCTTGTACGACTAATCTCGCTTTATTTCAAACTACCATTCCATTTTATCTAATTTATTTCGAAATACCCATTTTGTACCAATTATAGAGGTATCACGAGGCTTTGGGACACGTTCCCAAACTTTACTGCGAGAAAATTGGAATAATTCCTCTTGCATTGCAGAGATCCAATCCTCGTCTAATAAAGCCTCTTTTGCGGTCTTAGGTTCTATCTGAGATAGAAAACTAAAATTATTCACAATGTTTTGAACTTATGATCGCGTTTGAACTCCCTTCCTTAAATCTCCAAGAACATTATCTAGTGGATGACATTTTATAGTATGAATTTCTTTGGGAAGTTCATCTTCCTTTTCGTCTATTTCTAATGGATTTTTGTGAACGAGAGTCCCGATATCCATATTTTCGAATTATAGAATAATATTTTCAATGTAACGACCGCAAATTTTGAGGTAAATAATTGAGATAGTTCATATAGTTTATCCACGCAATATTTAAGTAATTATGAGCGAAGCGGAATATTAGTAAATTCGCGGGGCGTTGGAATTTGCTAATCTAATTATGTATACTATCACAAATTTTAGTATTTAACAAAAGTGGCTCATTTAAAAAGGGAATATTTTATTTATTTTATTTTATTTATAAGTACTATTTTAAGAGTTGACTTTATAATAAGAGAGAATTATTAATGTTGTAATATATTTGATGAGTCTTTTTGTTTGTAATGGATCATTTGAGAGTTCTAAAAATAATATGTTGTTATCGTAGATATTGAGCGAAATTTAGATTGATGTGGAGTGATTTGATATTTTCAAATATTAAAGATACTTGTGTTATTTTATTTATTTAAGAAAATGTAAGGAAAATGAATTTTCTTATTATAAAGATAAATAAATATACTTTAAAATATACGAATGATTAAATCTTACTTATGTTGATTCCTATAATGAATTTGAGAATTTTGGTATCTTAAGATTTTATAATCTAGTTGTAATTTAAATGGAATTTTTTTTAGTTTATCAATACATATAATTATTGAAAAATCGAATTATCTGCTTAAAAGGTTTATTTAAATATATTTTTTTATATATTGTTACAAATATTAATGTCTAAACTTTTCTAATTTCAGGAATTAAAAGACAGTTGTATGTTTATAAGAAACCAAAATATTTTACCGAGGAATTTTTGTAAAATTAGAAATATAATTTCTCATTTCTTATGGTGTAGACTTTTCTAGAAGAGTATAGAATATTTTAAATTATTATATTTCTTTATTATATAAATATAAGGGTAAACAATGAGAATTCTTCATTCTCATCCCCAATCTTCAATCTCACTACACTAAGCAAACACACACCTACTCAAGTTTCTAATTTATTTAGTGTATTGGACGATTCTTTGGAGGTTTGAGATTTCTTTTTATATAAGATTTATATTTATAATTTGGTGTTACACAAAGTATTGGATTCTCGGAAATTCTTGAAGTCTTCTTCGGTTTGATTTCTATATTTTGAAGGTAATACTAAACCTCTATTTTAATAAATGATGATCATTAATTTTTTAAGTTATTAGCATTTATTATAGAGAATTAATGTTACGATTATATGATGAATATATGTGTGTATTTTAATTTCATATGATCTGTGTATAAATTTGGAATGATGCACTAGTGGTTGTAATATTTGATGTGGGTTTGTGTATGGGTCATAATTGGGTATTACCCAATTAGTGTTAATTAGGTTTGTGAACAAATTTGGGGCTTTGTAATATGTTATAGAATAAAGAAATTAATATAGGGTTTATGTTGACGGTGATGAAAGGGTATAAAATGAGGGTTGGATTGTTGTGGGACGAATGGAGGAGCAGCGGACCACCGCTGCAGCCATGGCCGACGGTGATGGTGATGGATGTTACAAACGCGGTGAAAGGGGAAGAGAATGAGTGTTGAGTGTGTTCTGCGAGTTATTGCCAAAAGACTACCAGGGTGATGATGTTGTTAAGAGAGAGAAGAAGTATTACTAAAATAAATAAAAATGATATTTTGTATTATTTGTTTTTATAAGAGGGAGAGATGAATAATTTTTTGAAATTAGAGTAATAAATAGTGATAAAAATTTAGTAATTTATAAAAATATTAGATGATGAAAATGGTAATAAAATGGTAGCGATGTGGGATTGGGGTGAAAATAATTTTAGTTGCGTAAAAGATTAAAGGTGTAATATTATAATATTTTTTTTGGATGAGTTTATAAGACATGTAAATGAAGTTATGAGTTTTATTTTGAAATTAGAATAAAGGACTAACTATATAATTTTGTGAATTTTGTGATACTTAATTTAATTTTTGAATAATATGCATTGTGGTTAAATTTGGGTTTTGGTTATTAATTTAAGGAAGAAATATAGTAATTCTTATATATATTTGGATGTGGCAATGGTGATGGAATAAAATAAATATTGAATAAGATAATAGCCCAAACTGGAAATTTTGATGAATTTTTAAAAATGGTTTGAGTATTTAAAATTCGAGAAAGTAATTTTATTTGACTTATTAATTTATGGGTAGATTTATGGGTAATTTTTATTTGAGTATAAGGACGATGAGTATTGTTTTATAGAATTATTTTAGAAATGACATTATTTAATTAATGTTTTGTTTAAGGGAGCGATTAATGTGTTATTTATTTAAAATACCTCTACAACTTAGATTTTTACGTACAATATATGGTAGCGATCGTAAGAAAAGATCTAGTTCATAAAATTACATACAAATTTTGATTTATAAATTAAGTATCAATTTAGATATTATTTTATTGAATATTTCTAATTAAAATACCTTAATTAGATAATCCAATAAAAATAAGTTACTAATATTAGTATAGCGCAAGTCATAATTAATGGGAGTAGAGCAAATATTGAGGGTTTAGTATTTAAATTTAAAAAAGTGAGAAAGTTGTGATTATTTGTGGATATTTAATTATTTAATTAATTGCATATTAATTTAAATTTTCATAAAACGTTAGTGGATTAAATTTATTTTGAAATTTAATTGTGATTAATATTTTAAAATGGAATTTATAACTAATTATTTGAATGACTGGGTATTTCAATATTTGGCTAATAATTTAGAAGCTGGATTATTGTACTATTAGCTAATTTTTTCTTTCATCTGATAATAAATTTTGAGCCGTCTCAACAATTATCTTATTGGATTTTTATGTTATGCTGAATAATTATTATTGATTGATTTAAAAGATTAACACTTTTGAATATTCAAATATTTTAATCTTATTCTAGGAATATATGTTTAAGGTGGAATATTTGCTTAATTGTTAGAGTTACAATTAAATAAGATATGAATGGCTTTATATAGATATTCGTAGAGGTTATCTCATCAAGAAATTTTATACTATTTGAGTTTCTAAATATATTTTTTTTGCATTTTATTTAGAATTTAAGCCGAGACTTCGGTAACCGCGAGATAGTGGGACATTGATTGCGAGTAGTGCATACATCCGGATAAAGGCAAGTTTATTCCGCTCTCCCTTACTTATTTATTTTAAAATTTGTGAATATGATATTTTTAAAATAGAGATGTTCCGTTAGTAATCTTCTTAAGCCTCAAAGTTGCAAATCGTTTAATTCTTTTCCTCATGTTGAAAATTTTCTCGCAAAAATTGATTTATTGAACAACTCAAATTTTTATTCGTTTTAACTATCTTTTATGGTTGATAATTTATTAAGGGATTATTTATTATTCAAGTAACCCAACTTTCGCTTGATTCTCGATTATTCTCATTTATCCGAGAAAAAAACACTGTTATTGATCACAGGATCGACACATTGTTCATGTTGTTAATTCATTTCTCTTCATAGATGGTTTATTGTTCAAACCAGATTAAATTATTTGTTTATATATTCTTTCAGAAATTAATGTTAAATGAATTGTGGTATTCATTGGAGGATTCTTTCAACTGTTTTGGTCAACATGGTACTAACCATGGTTTATTTATTATTTATCCGAGATGCAGATATTGTTTATTATCGGCTCGTGTGTGGCTGTGCGTTTGAGATGAAACCCATTTTATTTTATGCTAGCAAGTGTGTTAGGCGTCCTTACGAAGTCGTGATTGGGTGAGCGTAAGACACGCTGGAGGACGGTACACTGTGGTAGTTGATCACATCACTGATGTACCGGGGTGGAATGTGACCAGTTTATTCTCGTGACCATTTTGCAGTCAAGTGCCAGATATGAGTTTGCTTCTCTTTTACTTACTAGCAACTCAAATCTGATTTTGATGTGAATTTTTTTTCAATTTGAAATATTGAAATTGTTTTGGCACTCTATTATTTTTTAACATTTAAAATTATGTTTTACAAATCGTTGTGTCACGAGATAAATTTGTTGAGCATTTAGATGCTCACCCTTTCTATTATGAATATTTTTTACAGTCAAAGATGAAGAGAAAAATCGTTCAGAGCAGTAGAGGAATAAAAAGGGAAAGAACCTTATCGAGATTAAAAGTTATTAGCTTCACATTTCCCGATGGATGATCTTTCGCTAGTTAAGAGCTTTGTCGGAGCTATAATAAGACCGGAAATAACCTACTTCGGTTGGTAGTAGTACTTTATTATGATGTAATTATATGAGAGTGTGAAGTTGATCCTGAGATCTGTGGAGTGAGGGTCCAATATATATCATCTTTTTATATAATATGTTATAATAATACAGGTTTCAGCAGATGGTACCGTGATGACTCAGATTCGCAAGGTGACGGATTTGGGGGCATCACAGAGTTGGTATCAGAGCTGTAGTTATATATATTTCTAGGATTACGTTAACCCTAGGAATATAGTATAACGTGTGAGTATAGTTAAAAGAGAGTTGACAAATATAAGTATGTTGATATTATTATTACGAAAAGAGAAATACGAGTTAAATAATCTGATGACCCTGACTCAGTGTGTTATATTCAGGTTGTATCTATTAGAGATCGGGACATTATCCGTTTCTTATAAGACTGAGATTAGATTGTATTGAGAAGTTGTAGGGTCTAGTTCTATTAGCGACTTTATAGATAGGTACAAGATCTTGGATATTGTTGTCAAGGATTCTTTGATCTAGATACTAAAACATATTCATATAAGATAATTGACTGAATAGAGTCTTCACCACAAGATAATATAAGATATGCATGTGGTTGATTATGCTGAATTTATACAAGAGTATGTGACCTCTCCCTTTGAGCATTAGCCAATTCAGGAACCTTTAACTCCTAAATCATTATTCATTAATGATGATTTAGATTTATGATAAAGGGAATGACCATTTTCAACTCCAACTTTTATTTCTCCAATAAGTTGAAAAGAGGATTGTGTAGTGCCAGTTGTATTTGAGATGCCAAAGACTCATGCCTTGACTATAAGTAAACCATCTATAGCGCCAATTGATAGACATTACCTTTAAAGTTTCAACTTACGTTATTGTTGAACAAGTCAATACTTTAAGATCTTCACTGGAACGTATGAGAGATTCGGACATGGTTAGACGTATATCTCCTTAAATAAGAATACAAGATTTGATGGAAGCGACCTATGAGACAGTTCGCACATCAGCTAAACTTTCGCTCTAAAATTTAAAAGCAGTCCAAACTATATTGGATTATGATATTGCACCAGTTAGATAGACCTATACGGTTATACAACCTCGTTGATAACCATTATGACTAAGTTATCTTTCATCTAGAGGGATTCACTATAACAATTCTTTCGGTGTCCTCAGGTTAAAAGGACAGAAACCCGTGTTGGTGATAATATATGAGAACCTTCTTTAGAGATGTTAGATTGGGTATGCTAAGTATAATGATGCATTCCATATCTATAATGTTTGTTTAGGATGATTATGACATTGCTACTAACTGAATACCGCACTAAAGGACTGAGTTGTTCGATTCATAATGAGTAATGACGGATTTTGAGAATAGTTGTTCTGACCTATAGGAATGACATTTATTTATATTTGTACACCCCTATTCAATTGATTAGTGGATATAGCTGAAAGGGTTGACCCGAGTGCAGATTGAGTTGGAAATGGGTAGTAATGAATTACAGACTTTTATAATAAGGCAATGTCACGTATTTTGGATCTATATTGGATCATGCTCTAGACTAGATAAGTAAAGGAGATAATTTTTGTTAGTATTTATTATGTTGATTAGACGGATAGGTCGGTACGTAATATCACAGACTATTAGATCGTGAAGTCTGTACATGTATTCTGTAAGGACCGATGTTATATAGTGACTCTTATAATTACTACGATCTTGACATAATTGATATTGCTTGGCATTGATAATTTTTTACGCCCGTACCATCACTAGTTGTTGTTACAGTTACACTGTCTCTCACATAATATCTTATTGAATTTGTCAATAAAAGAGAGAATTCGAAGTTTTAAACCTTTAAACGATGATTTCTATTATATACCAGCTATATCAATGCCTGAGTTTTTCTAAACCTTATCATTTTACAAAATTATCTTTTAAATCCCACTAACAAACTTATTTTATAAAGAAATATTTTAAACCTAGTTTTTCTGAAAGAAACCAAATAAAAAATAATAATAATAAAAATCAACCAAAACCGATTATTGAACCTGTTTTACAGAAATCATCCTAAACGTTTTCTCAGCTCAAATATTTATTTTAAAAAAAAGACTTTACCAAAATGTTTTCTTGACTACTTAAGAACCTGGAAGAATTGCATTAGTATTTTCTTTTTCAAAAGAGTGTTTTCTAGCAAATCTCAAACTTGGACCTTTGAAAAGTTTAAAAAGATTTGGTGAGCCTGTGTTGATTTCATATTTGGGACTTGATCCAAATTTCCCCGTTATTGCCATACTATATTGGTTAAGCTTAACCGAACCCAATATTTTGAATTTTAGAGATTGAAGAGATCTTGAATGGACCCCCTATCTCCACAAGAGGTGGAAGAAAGTGAGAACACCCAACCTCGATAAGAGAATAAAGTACAAAAGACAAGATTAAGTTCAAGATCTAAATAATAATAATAATGAGCTTATGGGTATACTGTTAGAATCTATCCGACCAAATACCTAGAATAATCGAAATAAAAAAAAGACCCCTAAAGAGATAGAACTAGTCTGGTGCAACTTTTATGTCTTCCAAATCATCGAATTCCCCCAAATTTCAAAGAAACTATTGATTCTGTTGAAGCTCTAATTTGGTACAAGAAATTCAAGAAGACTTTTGGTGAAATTGGAAATAAGAGTGTAATAATTTGTTATTTAAAGCTTATACTAATTATTGGTGAAAAGTCAAAAGAGCTATAAAAGGGAAAGTGACCATACCAAGGATTAGGTTCACCATAATGCTTTTAAGGAGGCACATTATAAGGTATTTTAAGACTCAGATGGAGCTTAAGTTATAGATGTGAGGCGTGGAAAGCATGAATGTTGCAAGGTAGAAGATTAAGTTTTGTGAGCTTTCTAGATTTGTACTTTATCATGTGTATACTGCTGAAGAAAGAGTGAAAATTTTTAAAAAGAACTGAAATTATGATTCTGAATTGAGAAATTGTTTTAAGAAATTATAAGATTTTCAACTATTATGAAAAGATGGAGCCAAATTGTGTTCCAAAGACCGATTGTAAAGAGAAGAGGTCTTCAGAGTTAGGAAGAATATTTTAAGGTAATAATTTAAAATTAAGATGGAAAGAAGGTGTTGTAAGTATTGGAAAAGGAAATCAAGAACCTAAGTTTGAAAAAAAAAGTTGTATGCAAATTTTTCAAAGTCGGACTTTGTTTAGAAATAGTAAAATTTATTAACATATTGTGAGTTGTGAAGGAGTTTGTGTATGCTTTGAAAAAGAAGAAGTAGTGGAAGATTAGGTGACCAAATTAAAATCCTAGAGAAGGTGGAAGTTATTTCGGTTTAGCTGTAAAGTACCAAAGACTTGTGCATGATGTTGCTAAGGTAACTCTACCCTTAAACTAACTTATAAGAAATAATGAGAAAAATTGAAAGGACCATTGAGTGCAGAAAAGCTTTCAACTGTCAATAGGAGATTGATTTATGCACCAGTAATCGTTTTATTTGACGGAATTATAAATTTTATAATTGGGAGTGATATCTCTTATAAAGGACCAGTATGTGTTTTGATATCATACGAGTAAATTATGGTTTACAATTTTTAGCAGAAAGGGAGTATAAGGTAGATACCCTGCCCATGACTTGAGATGAGCAACAATGGTTGTGTATTTAAAATCTAAAAACTTATTACAGGATTTTGAAATGCATATATATAAATGTGGACTTATTGAGAGCATGTAAGATTAGCACTAGAATTAGTTTATTAATCATCAGGGATAGTTTAAAATCCTTGGCTCATTATCTAATGGATTATTCCGCTATAATACTTTATCCGAGAAGTTATTATACGCTATTGGATCAAATAATAAAGATATTATTGATGAAAAGGTAATTTATTCCGGATGATATAAAAGTTTGATCCTTGGAAAATTCGTAGTAACTTACATGGAGTTGAATATGAGACAAAGAAGATTGCTAGAGGTTATTAAAGACTATGGTCGTACTATACATTACCACTCAGGATAGATACACGATGTAGTATATGTTTAATTAGAAAGAATGTTAAAATGATCGTTACCCTAAAAGATTTTAGTTCATGAGGTTGATAACATGAGATTGAAAATAAGGACCTAGTTTAAGCAAATAAATCAAAGTACGAAAAATGAATGCAACTAGAAATATTGGAAAGAAATGTGAATGACTAGAGAAGTGAAGGAAGAGAATAAGCCAAAATTGATAAGAGAAAGATACTGAGTATCAAGGACAGAAGCTAATCATAACGTGATTTGGATATTATAGAACGACTAAAAAAATCTACTTCCATTCGGTGAAAGAAATACTTTTGATAAACTTGATTAATGTATATATACAAGGGATGTTAAAGTGAGGCATGGAGTTCCTATTCTATAGTATCATATTGTGACCCTTAATTTACTTTGTGATTCCAGAAGAGTTTATAGGAATGCTTGGTCGCAACTCATAAAATAAGTATTATTTATCACTCTCAGACTGATGAACATATCCAATACATGTTAGAAACCACCGAATATATGATACAAGTTGAAGTGTCCAGTATTTAAAGGGATATGATATGTTAGATTACCTTTGGTTGGCGATTTTTGTCATCCAAAACTTTCAAAGGTATTTTTTTATTCTTTGAAAGAAACCTCCATTATTCGGAGGATAATTTTCTTTCTTATTCTTTATACTTTTGTAAATATGAACCCTTCTTGTAACCTTTCTTGATCGTTTATATCCTTTGTTATCACTGAGATGAACAACCTTATTTATGTAGGGGATAAAGACTATCTTTCTTTGTGATATAAGTCTGGTGGGACGCTACTGATTATTCTATTTCTTGTCATTGGAGTACTAAAGGCTGGCCACCTTGTGTACTTTGGAGATTATCCTAATGACAATGTAATAGAAGTTCAATGTTAATATTGATCTCTCAGTTCACCTTTTCACAAAATATTTCCTTCTCAATTGATCATATACATATGCTTGTTTAACACTAAATTACTCTGATGCGTGTATTTTCGAATTTCTTATTACTCTCTAAATGGTTAGTATTTTGAATTGCTAAAGGGTATACCAAGCTTCAGGAAAAGAGGCAAGTTGATCATGTGTTATATTGTTTTGTTTCAGATTTTGGACAGTTTGCAGCTGCACTTACAATTAGTGTTACCCCTAACTTATAGTATATTCATGACGTTTACCATATCTATATACCAAAGGCTTACAACCATGACAATCGAAACTTCTAGATTATTAGCCATTTAAAGTAGGACCATATTTGTCATACGAGGAGCGACATATTCAAATGGTAGATTATAAAGTGCAAGAATTGAGAAAATAGGAAATTGAATTTGGTCAATGTTATTTGAAGAAATCACACCATAGAACGGGACTCAAGGATGAAATGTGAAAAAGTTATTCGTACTTAGAATCGCTAATTCCGAGGACGGAATCCTTTAAGGGGGGAAGAATATAACGACCACAAATTTTGAGGTAAATAATTGCGATAGTTCATATAGTTTATCCACGCAACATTTACGTAATTATGAGCGAAGCGGAATATTAGTAAATTCGCGGGGCGTTGGAATTTGCTAATCTAATTATGTATACTATCACAAATTTTAGTATTTAAAAAAAGTGGCTAATTTAAAAAGGGAATAATTTTATTTATTTATTTATTTTATTTATAAGCACTATTTTAAGAGTTGACTTTATAATAAGCGAGAATTATTAATGCTATAATATATTTGATGAGTCTCTTTATTTGTAATGGATCATTTGAGAGTTCTAAAAATAATATGTTGTTATCGTAGATATTGAGTGAAACTTAGATTGATGTGGAGTGATTTGATATTTTCAATTATTAAAGATAATGACTACTTGTGTTGTTTTATTTATTTAAGAAAATGTAAGGAAAATGAATTTTCTTATTATAAAGATAAATAAATATACTTTAAAATATATGAATGATTTAAATCTTACTTATGTTTGATTCCTATAATGAATTTGAGAATTTTGGTATCTTAAGATTTTATAATCTAGTTGTAATTTAAATGGAATATTTTTTTTTATAGTTTATCAATACATATAATTATTAAAAAATCGAATTATCTGCTTAAAAGGTTTATTTAAATATTTTTTTATATATTGTTACAAATATTAGTTGATGTAATGTCTAAAATTTGCTAATTTCAAGAATTAAAAGAGAGTTGTATGTTCATAAGAAACCAAAATATTTTACCAAGGAATTTTTGTAAAATTAGAAATATAATTTCTCATTTCTTATGGTGTAGACTTTTCTGGAAGAGTATAGAATACTCTAAATTATTCTATTTCTTTACTATATAAATATAAGGGTAAACAATGAGAATTCTTCATTGTCATCCCCAATCTTCAATCTCACTACACTAAGCAAACACACACCTACTTAAGTTTCTAATTTATTTAGTGTATTGAACGATTCTTTGGAGGTTTGAGATTATTTTTTTTATATAAGATTTATATTTATAATTTGGGGTGTCATACAAAGTATTGGATTCTCGAGAATTCTTGAAGTCTTCTTCGGTTTGATTTCTATATTTTGAAGGTAATACTAAACCTCTATATTGATAAATGATGATCATTAATTTTTTAAGTTATTAGCATTTATTATAGAGAATTAATGTTACGATTAAATGATGAATATATGTGTGTATTTTATTTTCATATGATCTGTGTATAAATTTGAAATGATGCACTAGTGGTTGTAATATTTGATGTGGGTTTGTGTATGGATCATAATTGGGTATTACCCAATTAGTGTTAATTAGGTTTGTGAACAAATTTTGGGCTTTGTAATATGGTTATATAATAATGAAATTAATATAGGGTTTATGTTGACGGTGATGAAAGGAGTATAAAATGAGGGTTGGATTGTTGCCGGACGAATGGAGGAGCAACGGACCACCGCGGCAGCCATGGTCGATGGTGATGGATGGTACAAACGGGGTGAAAGGGGAAGAGGATGAGTGTTGAGTGTGTTCTGCGAGTGTTTGTGTATATGTCAGTCGCGTGTGTGCCTATGTGCGTGTGTTGTATTACCAGAAAAGACTACCGCGGTGATGATGAAATTGATGATGTTAAGAGAGAGAAGAAGTATTACTAAAATAAATAAAAATGATATTTTGTATTATTTGTTTTTATAAGAGGGAGAGATGAATAATTTTGAGAAATTAGACTAATAAATAGTGATAAAAATTTTGTAGTTTATAAGAATATTAGATGATAAAAAGGTTATGGGTAGTTATGAATTGTTTTATTAACAAAAGAGTATAATAGACACATTTTGATTATATTAAGAAAATGGTAGCGATGTGGGATTGGGGTGAAAATAATTTTAGTTGCGTGAAAGATTAAAGGTGTAATATTATAATATTTTTTTTGGATGAGTTTATAAGAGATGTAAATGAAGTTATGAGTTTTATTTTGAAATTAGAATAAAGGACTAACTATATAATTTTGAGAATTTTGTGATACTTAATTTAATTATTTTGAATAATATGCATTGTGGTTAAATTTGGGTTTCGGTTATTAATTCAATGAAAGAATATAGTAATTTTTATATATATTAGGATGTGGCAATGGTGATGGAATAAAATAAATATTAAATCCGATAATAGCCCAAACTGAAAATTTTGATGAATTTTTAAAAATGGTTTGAGTATTTAAAATTCGAGAAAGTAATTTTATAACGTCTGGGAAATTTACATCTGTATTATAGCATATGTATAATAAATTATGTGTATTAAAGTGTCATTTATGTGTAATTAATTGTCAAACCCTAATTGTTATGTGTTATGTGCATTCTATGTCTACCAGGTATTTTTAAGATATTTTCCGGGTATTTTATCTTTCATTCATAATTTTCATTTCAAACGTTTTACGACCCAAACCATGATTTTAAAGCAGGTATTTCAAATAAAAATAATGGGCCTTATTTTTCATCAAACAGCTTTTACCATCGCATTATTCTGAACATCTAGGCATTTTATAAATTTTCTCGTTTTGCGAAAAATGACTTTTCCGGGCCCCATTGGGTGTTAAAAACCCCACAAAAATCACATTTTTATTTTTATAAAATTACAGGACCTTTATTTATACCATTTCTTTGTATTTTTGCATTAGTCACAATTTTTGAGAAATTTTGCCATATATATTGCATATATAAAATATTTATAAATTAAATTTTAATACTCAAAAATTATAAAATTAGGGGCTTATTAATTTTAAAAAGTGTAGAATTAGGGCCTTAATTTTAATTAGGAGTATTAATTTTACTACTATAAATAGCCTAATTTTTATTTAAATTAATTACTAACTAAAAATCAGAAAAATACAAAAATTCTCTGCAAATCGGGTCGGGAAGAACAGGGTCGGGTCGAGCATTCAAGCCGTGATTTTGAGCAGATTACAACACCAAAACAAGTGATTCAAGTACCCAAATTGAAGGTTTCGATCTGTTCTTTCGGTTTCTAGCATCAATTTCATGTCTGAATTCATAGTTTTGATTTTTGATTTTTAAGGTTTTTGTTCGAATTAGGGTTTTTTTATTCTAGGGTTATTATGATGTTTTGATGATTGATATAGTTTCCTCATGTGATTTATAGTCGATTCATGGTATTTAATTGATCAAACGATATCGAGATAGCAAAGTTTGATTATTAGGGTTTATACCGAATTTTCAAATTACAACTCGATGATTTCTGTGAATATTTGGTTCCTGATATGTTAGGGGTTAGATTGTATATGTTCTTAGCTTCGATTTGCACTATTAAACGTTAAGTTTCATGTACAAACGAATGGTTTCGATATTTGGCCGGATTTTGAAGTAAGTTTGGCCGGAGGTAGAGATTCAGGGATGTTTCTGATATGATTTGGACGGGAATAGATTGGTGAAGTGATTTGGCATTGAAACCTTGTGAAAAACGAACCAAATGGTTCTGTTTTTGGCTTGAAAACGAGCTGCCGGAGTCCTGGCCAGTCGCCGGATTTTGGGCAGATTCCGGTCATGTTCTTCATGACCAGGAATCCAACTTGTTTGACCCGTTTCCAGAACCCGGTTTGATCCGTTTTGTCAGGGATTTCATTTCTGACAAATGTTTCTGAAAAATAATTTTTTTTTATTAATTTTAAAAAACAATTTTATTTATTTTATAAATTGATTAATTATTTATTTAATTAATTCATTTATATTATAAATAATTCTGAAATATTTTCTAAAAATCAGATTTAATTATTTTCTCAATTATTTATCTTTTATTTATTAATTATTAATTATTTATCAATTATTTTAAAATGATTAATTATTTTGATAATTAATCAAATAATTTTCAATAAATCATAATAAATTCATTTTAATTCCAAAAATTATAGAAAAATCATTTTCAATTCTGATTTTTCTTAAATAATTATATAAAGTTGTTTTAGGGTTTAAAAATTAGTAATAATTATTTTTATCGAATAATAAATTGAATTATCAGTGTTTAATCGATATTAATTAGACCGTTAGCCCGATTCGAGCGAAACGAAAGCCCTTTTACTCAGAAAAGTGAATTCTTTTTATTAAAAATAACAATAAAGCCTAATTTTTTCTAGAAATTAGTTGACCTTATTATTTGTTTGATTATCAGTCGGATCCTGTGCCGAGAGGAGTCCGAAAAATTCCGAAAAAAATAGGAAACGAGTCAGATAATGATCGGTAGAGCGATCAGCGAGTCGATTTTGATTCTAAAAATTATTTTTAATTATAAAAATGATTATGTGCTTATGTGCTAAACTGTATTATTTGGTTAATCGAGTCTTACTTGCATATATATATTATACGAGTCAGTCATAAGCGCATGGGTAGACGATATGAATGATGTGAAGTCAATTCAAGATACAATTGAAGTACGAAATGACTAAACCGTCTATTTCTCCAACAGAAGCTAAGCCAGCAAGGCAGGTTGAGTCGGTGATAGACGAAGGTGATGTATTTACAGTGAGTCGCGCAGAAGACAAGTTTTTTCCCCTATTCTACTTTCAGAATAGTGACATTTCTTCAGATTCTTATTACGCTCGCACTCTTTTTATTCTTGTTTATATTTTATTTCGATTCTTGATTTCTCCTTTTCATTTGAATTCATTGTTCATACTCCTATTGTTACTCACAATTATTGATATATTCTGGTGATTAGAATATGTCAAAGCATATCGATTGTTCCGGTTGCTATTCCGTGGACTGGATAATGACACTTTGGGGATTAAGTTTACTTAATCCTAAGTACCGGGACATAACCAGATCCTTGAGATGGGCTGTAGTGCCTAGGTGCCCGACGGGATCTATATAGTGGGATATAGATCTGCACTATATCCTGTCTGATCAGCAGGGTATAGATGTGAACTTGTGTCCAGTTTAGTTCATTTGTATTCGCCAGTAATGGCCTTTTTTTTATTCTCGCGGGGTTATATCTTTGCAGATATACCCGGGTTACAGATTCATTTAAATTGCTTTAACACTGTTTATATTTTGCGGACTTGTTGAGTAATTTTTGGCTCAACCCTTTTTGTTGTTATTCACCTTATTATTTTCAGTTAAGAAGGAATATGAAACTCATCAGGACTCGAGTGGTAAAGAAGTGAGTCAAGCCTCGGGATCCTGTCATACCGAAGGTGTTGATCCCAATCCAGGAAGAAAGCTTTGAGTTGCCCGAACAGGTGGAGTGTAGATCAATCGTATGTGTGTTTGAATAAATGATGAAATTAGTTTAAAACTGGTTAGACAATGGTTTGTAATAAAGAGAGTTTGTAAGATTTTAAATTTGGTTTGTAATAAAGCAGTTAGTGGTTCTTGTTTTCATACATCAACCTAAAAAAATCTTGGTTAGTGTTAAAGGGGTTTATATTCATTTCTTTATTATTTGTTAATCATATTGTACAGGTTTGGTGATTAGCTAGTAACCCCCAGACTTATACTCCGGCTCTGGAGGGCGTTACAGTTTTGGTATCAGAGATGTAGGTTTGGTCCCTGAAAAAGAGAACATTAGGGTTAAGATAAGATAGAGAGATCACATAGGATAGGAGTAGTCAAATAGGAAGAGTGATGTTAGGATTTAGATCAGATTAGAATAGGAAAGTATATGTTTTAGCATTATTTAGTGACTTTTCTTCTTTCTTTGGTATATTATCAGATGGCATCGTCAGGTTTTTCGGCATCTTCTGAGAGGACAGTCACCGGGCCAGTAGCACCAGTTGTGCCACCAGTATCTGAGTTTATATTTCCTCCTCTTCCACCTCCACCACCATTGCCACATGAGCCAGTACCTTTAGTACAGGGGATAGTCCATGACTCTATAGAAATGTTTGATCCATTTAAGTTCTTTGAGCCGATGATCCTACTACCGGTAGAGCATCAGTTTATACCGGGGATTGAGCTGGAGCTTCCACCACCCCCAGTGTTGCCTCCTATACCAGTGCATGCCCCAGAGCCAAACGTATTTCAGATGAATCCAGTCGAGGGGATGGGAGAGCATGATGTGGATTTACAGTTAGGGTTGCCACAGCAGGGTGCAGGTATACCGAGGGTTCCGTCGCAGAAGTCAGTGGGTCAGGTTGCACACCCATATATGGTACCATACCATGAGTACAACGTTATGAGAGATGATGTGGAGTATTGGAGAGCACAGTGCAGGGAGATTATGCATTTATTTGACCAGAGAGACCGAGGACCGTTAGCTGCCCTACAGTCAGATTACTTAATGAGGCAGAGGTTATAGTCGGTGTTGATGAGTGCTACTTTGGAGCTGGATGATTTGACTCATGAGGGACCGCCTTCTTTTACGGAGTTTAACAGGATATTCTGTTTGGCGCAGACTTTGGTTCAGGCACTCAGGGAGGAGCTGAGACGTATTCCGCTAGGGTTTTGAGATACTGACTTCAGAGGACAGATGTATATAGATGCAGCATAGTATGACATAGTGAGTAGTGTGTATGTGTGTAGTAGTAGTTTGACTTGTAGTAGTAGTTTGACTGGTAGCAGTTAGTTTGACTTGTAGCCGCGGTGATGATCAGCAAAGCGAGACTTTTTGTACCAAGCACTTACACCTGAGGCTGGTGTCATATATATAAAATGAACTTTTTCAAATTTCTTTTATTTAAATTTCAGTCTTTACAGTTTTACAGCATTTACCTTTACTTTATTATTTTACAGCTTTTCGTATTTTAAATTTTGTTAAAAAAAGAGAAGAACAAACATTTCATTTAACGGTTTACATTTCCTGTTTTTGTATTAAGCAAGCTATTTTCTTTCTTCGAACCATTATTTAAATTTTGTTAATACAAGATAAATAGTTTTCTTACCTACTATCAATTTTTTATTAAACTGTTAAAGAGACATTACTTATTTTATTATCAGCAAATGGCACCAAAGAGAAAGACTAGGACTGAGACTTCCAACAGCAATTCTGAAGAACAGACTAATGATACCATGAACCAAATGTTCCATCTGATGCAACAACAGATGGTAATGATGCAACAACAGATACAACAACAGCAGCAGCAGATTCAATAACAAATGTAACAACAGTCACCTCATCCTGAGCCCCAAATACCCCCAGCTATACCTGTTATTACTTTGAAGCATTTTCAGTCGGTTAAACCTCCAGAATTTGAGGGGTCTACTGATCCTATTAAGGCTACCACTTGGTTGAAAGAAATAGAGAAAACATTTGCACTAGTAAAGGTAGGTGAAGGCCAGAAGACTGACTTTGCTAGTTATCCGTTGAAAGGAGAAGCAAATTATTGGTGGGAATCTAAAAAGGCTTTGGAGGGTGAAGATGTTATTGCATGAGATAGGTTTAAAGAGTTGTTCTTAGAAAAACATTTTCCTCGCTATGTGAGAAATCAAATGCAGATAAAGTTTTTGGAACTGAAGTAGGGAAGTATGTCCGTGACAGAGTATGAAGCCAAATTTACTGAGTTGGCTAGGTTTGTTCCAGAACAGGTTGATACTGAAAAAAAACGAGTTCAAAGGTTTCAAGAAGGGTTACGACCATGGATCTGTGGACAAGTTACAGTTTTTGAATTAACAACGTATAGTGCAGTAGTTCAGAAAGCCTTGATTATTGAAGGGGAAAGTGAAAGATCTAAAAAGGATAGAGTACAGGGAAGTTTCCAAGACCGCTCCAACAGGAAGCCGGAATTTCAAGCCCGGACAAATTTGAATTTTAAAAGGATATGACAAGGTAACCAGAAAACAGGTAATCATTTCCAAGCCCCCAAACAGTAGGGAATTGTCGGAGTCCCAGTGCCGTACTGCAGAACTTGTGGACGCAAGCACACCGCCGTATGTATCAAAGCGGATGTGACATGTTTCAAATGCAAGCAGAAAGGGCACTATTCTAACGAATGTCCAATAGGAAAAACAGCAGAAATTACTTGTTTTTAGTGTGGAAAGAAAGGGCATATCGCTAGAAATTGCAAAAGACCAGCAATGGTAGCTAGTATTCCGAAAGTGTTGCCATTACCTCCTCCACCGCCGCCTAATCAACCCAGAGCAAGAACTTTCAACATGACAATGAAAGAAGCAGTGCAGAGTCCGAGTGTAATCGCATGTATGCTTTTGATGAATTCCGTAAGTTCAAAAGTATTAATTGATTCTGGAGCTACTCGTTCATTTATTTCTGAAGAATTTCTTGATAAGTTACATTGTGAAACTGAATGGTTGGGCGAGACATTAATTATAAAATTAGCGAATGACGACCAAGTTCCAGTAGATCGAGTATGTCCTGCGTGCGATATAGAAATAGATGGACATCATTTTTCCGTAGACTTGATTCCTTTCAAGTTAGGAGAGTTTGACGTCATTTTGGGAATGGATTGGTTAGCTTGTCATAATGCTCAGATTGATAGCGCGAATAAGAAAGTCAAATTACGAACTACAGAAAATGCAACGGTAATGTTCAAGGATGAAAAATTGCGAATGAAATTTCTGACAGTAATGCAGACCAAAAGATTGCTTCGACAAGGATGTGAGATGTATATAGCCTACGTGTTAGATACTGAGAAGGAAAGTCTCAGAATAGAAGACATTCCAGTTGTATGTGAATTTCCGGACGTCTTTCCAGACGAGCTTGCGGGGTTACCTCCAAGATCGAGAAATTGAATTTACGATTGATTTAGCACCAGGTACAGAACCAGTTTCGAAAGCTTCATATCGAATGACTCCAGTCGAGATGAAGGAATTGTCAACGCAACTGCAAGATCTTCTAGACGGAGGCATCATAAGACCTAGTGTATCCCCATGGGGTGCACCGGTATTGTTCGTAAAGAAGAAATATGGCAGCATACGACTATGCATTGACTATTGAGAATTGAACAAGCTCACTATCAAGAATAAGTATCCTTTACCGAGAATTGACGATTTGTTCGATCAGCTAAAGGAGTCGCATGGTTTTCGAAGATAGATTTGTGATCGGGCTATCATCAATTTAAGATTAAAGCTGAAGATATTCCCAATACTGCGTTCCGTACAAGATATGGACATTATGAGTTTCTCGTAATGGCATTCGATTTGACAAATGCACTAGCAGCATTCATGGATCTGATGAACAGAGTATTCAAGAAATATTTGGATAAATTTGTGATTGTATTTATTGATGACATCCTGATTTACTCAAAGACGGAAAAAGAGCATGTTGAGCACTTGAGGATAGCTTTGGAAATTCTAATGAGAGAGCAACTGTACGCGAAATTCTCGAAATGTGAATTCTGGTTGAAAGAAGTACAATTTCTAGGACACATCATCAGTAGTGAAGGCATTCAAGTCGATCCAGCGAAGATTGAAGCTGTGTTGATTTGGGAAAGACCAAAGACACCAACAGAAGTTCGAAGTTTCTTAGGATTGGCGGGATATTATAGAAGATTTGTCAAATATTTTGCAAAAATAGCAACGTCATTGACCAAGTTAACTCGGAAAAGTGAAAAGTTCGTATGAGATGACAAATGTGAAGAAAGTTACCATGACCTGAAGAATCGGTTAATAACCGCACCGGTACTCGTATTACCAGACGACCATGGAAATTTTGTCATTTACAGTAATGCTTCATATCACGGATTAGGATGTGTACTGATGCAGCACGATAACGTCATTGCATATGCTTTGAGACAGTCAAACCTCATAAACAGAAATATCCTACGCATGATTTGGAATTAGCAGCGATTGTATTTTTGTTGAAACTTTGGAGACATTATCTCTACGGTGAGAAATGCGAAATCTACACAGATCATAAAAGTCTGAAGTATATCTTTACGCAAAAGGAACTGAATATGAGACAACGCCGATGGCTGGAATTGATTAAGGATTACGATGTTATGATCAGTTATCATCCAGGGAAAGCAAATGTTGTAGCAGATGCGCTAAGCCAGAAAGAAAGATTGAATTTGTTAACTTCATGCGAAGAATTAGCCAAGGAATTTGACAAGCTGAAAATTGAAATTCGTGTTCCCAATGAATCTATGGAGGCTATCTACGCTGTGACTTTTGAACCAGAGTTACTAGAAAAGATTCGTCGTTGTCAAGAAGAAATGATGAGTCAAGATGACGACTTAACTGGAGAATAAATTACAACTCAGAAGGATAATGAAGGAATCCTACATTTTACATCAAGAATCTGGATCCCCAATATGGTAGAACTGAAAGAAGAAATATTACGAGATGCACACAGTTCGAAATATTCCATTCATCCAGGAAGTACAAAAATGTACCGCGATCTAAAGGAAAACTTTTGGTGGCCGAACATGAAAAAGGAGATAGCAGAATGATTAAGTAAATGCTACACATGCCAGCGAATTAAAGCGGAACATCAACGTCCGAGATGATTACTGCAACCATTAGATATTCTAGAATGGAAATGGGAACATCTAGCAATGGATTTTATGGTAGGACTTCCAAGAACTAAAGAAAATCATGATGCGATTTGGGTAATCATTGACAAACTAACGAAGTCGGCACATTTTCTACCGATTAACGAAAGATTTTCACTTGACAAGCTAATGCACTTGTATCTCAAAGAAATTGTGATGCGACATGGAGTCCCAATATCTATCATGTAAGATCGAGATCCCCGTTTCAACTCAAGATTTTGGAGACAATTTCAAGAGTGTCTTGGAACTAAACTAAATATGAGTATCGCTTATCATCCGCAAACCGATGGGCAAAGCAAAAGAACTATCCAAACAATTGAAGACATGTTACAAGTTTGTGCAATTGATTTCGAAGGGAGTTGGGATGAGCATTTACCTTTGGTTGAATTTTCTTACAACAACAGCTATCACGCAAGCATTGGAATGCCACCGTACGAAGCGTTATATGGAAGAAAATGCAGATCACCAGTATATTGGGATGAAGTTGGAGAACATAAGATTTTGGGTCCAGAATTAATCCAACAGACTAAAGAAAAGATAGAACTTATTCGAAAATAATTGGATGCAGCACAAAACAGGCAACGCAAATATGCAGATCAAGCAAGGAAAAATATGGACTACCAGGAAGGAGAACACGTATTACTTAAGATATCACCATGGAAATGATTGACCAGATTTGGCAACAAGGGTAAATTGAAACCACGATACGTCGGACCATTTGAAATTTTGAAGAAAGTGGGAAAAGTTGCATACGAATTAGCTTTACCACCTCATATGCAACATATTCACAATGTGTTCCACGTGTCGATGCTTAAGCGATATAATCCTGATTTTAGGCATGTAATCGAGTATGAACCGGTAGATATCCAACCTGATTTGTCTTTTGTAGAACCGATAAGAATTTTAGATCAGCCAAAGAAAGTGTTGAGAAATAAGTCTGTATCTTTAGTGCGAGTTTTGTGGAGAAACCCTATGGTTGAAGAATCAATCTGGGAACTTGAGGATGAAATGTTAGAGAAATATCCTCATTTGTTTTCAAGGCGAGATTCTGAGGACAGAATCCTATTAAGGGGGAATGATGTAACGTCTGTATTATAGCATATTTATAATAAATTATGTGTATTAAAGTGTCATTTATGTGTAATTAATTGTCAAACCCTAATTGCTATGTGTTATATGCATTCTGTGTCTACCAGGTATTTTTAAGATATTTTCCGGGTATTTTATTTTTCATTCATAGTTTTCATTTCAAACATTTTACGACCCGAACCATGATTTTAAATCAGGTATTTCAAATAAAAATAATGGGCCTTATTTTTCATCAAATAGCTTTTACCATCGCATTATTCTAAACATCTAGGTATTTTATAAATTTTCTCGTTTTGCGAAAAATTACTTTTCCGGGCCCCATTGGGTGTTAAAAACTCCACAAAAATCACATTTTTATTTTTATAAAATTATAGGACCTTTATTTATACCATTTCTTTGTATTTTTGCATTATTCATAATTTTTGGGAAATTTTGGCATATATATTGCATATATAAAATATTTATTAATTAAATTTTAATACTCAAAAATTATAAAATTAGGGGCTTATTAATTTTAAAAAGTGTAGAATTAGGGCCTTAATTTTAATTAGGAGTATTAATTTCACTACTATAAATAGCCTAATTTTTATTTAATTATTATTAATTATTAACTAAAAATCAAAAAAATACAAAAATTCTCTGCAAATCGGGTCGGGAAGAACAGGGTCGGGTCGAGCATTCAAGCCATGATTGTGAGCAGATTACAACACCAAAACAAGTGATTCAAGTACCCAAATTGAAGGTTTCGATCTGTTCTTTCTGTTTCTAACATCAATTTCATGTTTGAATTCATAGTTTTTGATTTTTGATTTCTAGGGTTTATGTTCGAACTAGGGCTTTTTTGATTCTAGGGTTATTATGATGTTTTGATGATTAATATAGTTTCTTGATGTGATTTACAATCGATTCATGGTATTTAATTGATCAAACGATACCTAGATAGCAAAGTTCGATTATTAGGGTTTATACCGAATTTTCAAATTACAACTCGATGATTTCTGTGAATATTTGGTTCCTGATATGTTAGGGTTAGATTGTATATGTTCTTAGCTTCGATTTGCACTATTAAACGTTAAGTTTCATGTACAAATGAATGATTTCGATATTTGGTCGGATTTTAAAGTCTGTTTGGCCGGAGGTAGAGATTCAGGGATGTTTTTGATATGATTTGGCCGGGAATAGATTGGAGAAGTGATTTGAAATTGAAACCCTGAGAAAAACGAACCAAATGGTTCTGTTTTTGGCCTGAAAATGGGCTGCCGGAATCCTGGCCGGTCGCCGGATTCTGGGCAGATTCCGGTCATGTTCTTCATGACCCGGAATCCAACCCGTTTGACCCGTTTCCAGAACCCGGTTTTGATCCGTTTTGTCAGGGATTTCATTTCTGACAAGTGTTTCTGGAAAATACTTTTTATTTTATTTTTATTAATTTTAAAAATCAGTTTTATTTATTTTATAAATTGATTAATTAATTATTTAATTAATTGATATATATTATAAATAATTCTGAAATATTTTCTAAAAATCAGATTTAATTATTTTCTCAATTATTTATCATTTATTTATTAATTATTTATTATTAATTATTTATTTAAAAATGATTAGTTATTTTGATAATTAATCAAATAATTTTCAATAAATCATAATAAATTCATTTTAATTCCAAAAATTTTAGAAAAATAATTTTCAATTCTAATTTTTCTTAAATAATTATTTAAAAATATTTTAGGGTTTAAAAATTAGTAATAATTATTTATATAGAATAATAAATTGAATTATCAGTGTTTAATCGATATTAATTAGACCGTTAGCCCGATTCGAGTGAAACGAAAGCCCTTTTACTCAGAAAAATGAATTATTTTCATTAAAAATAATATTAAAGCCTAATTTCTTCTATAAATTAGGAAAAGACTCAGATAATGATTGGTTGAGCGATCAGTGAGTCGATTTTGATTCTAAAAATTATTTTTAATTATAAAAATGATTATGTGCTTATGTGCTTAACTGTATTATGTGGTTAATCGAGTCTTACTTACTAATATATATTATACGAGTCAGTCATAAGCACATAGGTAGACGATAGGAATGATGTGAAGTCAATTCAAGATACAATTAAAGTACGAAATGACTAAACCGTCTATTTCTCTAACAGAAGCTAAGCCGGCAAGGCAGGTTGAGTCGGTGATAGACGAAGGTGACGTATTTGCAGTGAGTCGCGCAGAAGGCAAGTTTTTTCCCCTATTCTACTTTCAGAATAGTGACATTTCTTCAAATTCTTATTACGCTCGCACTCTTTTGATTCTTGTTCATATTTTATTTCGATTCTTGATTTCTCCTTTTCATTTGAATTCATTGTTTATACTTCTATTGTTACTCATAATTATTGATATATTCTGGTGATTAGAATATGTCAAAGCATACCGATTGTTCCGGTTGCTATTCCATGGACTGGATAATGACACTTTGGGGATTAAGTTTACTTAATCCTAAGGACCGGGACATAACCGGATCCTTGAGATGGGCCGTAGTGCCTTGGTGCCCGATGGGATCTATATAGTGGGATATAGGAATACACTATATCCTGGCTGATCAGCAGGGTATAGATGCAAACTTGTGTCCAGTTTAGTTCATTTGTATTCGCCGGTAATGGCCTTCTTTTTATTCTCGCGGGGTTATATCTTTGCAGATATACCCGGGTTATGGATTCATTTAAATTGCTTTAACACTGTTTATATTTTTGGGACTTGTTGAGCAATTTTTGGTTCAACCCTTTTTGTTGTTATTCACCTTATTATTTTCAGTTAAGAAGGAATATGAAACCCATCAGGACTCGAGTGGTAAAGAAGCGAGTCAAGCCTCGGGATCCTCCCAATTGTAACACCCCCAAATCCAGGGTCGGGGATTCAGGTTGTCACGAGTTCCATTTCCCTTATCAATACTTAATCTTAACAGTCAACCAACTACTGCGTACTGTGACCCCACAATCTACACACACCACAACTTATAGTCTCAGAGATGAATACAAAAAATAACACAAGTCATTTTATTCCACAATTATAAGTCATTACACCTCAAAAGGGTTTCTGAATAAATTTACATATTCTTTTCCATTATTACAATTCATAATATACGTAAGTCTGGTACATCAAAAGTTGAAAGCCTAGCCTATTGGTAGCTCCTACCTCAGCCACAACGGCATCGGCGCCTACAGGAAACTGTAGAACGTTTCCTATCCGCTCACGAATTGGGAGCTTGGTCTTGTTCATCTTATCTATCTGTTGTTGTGTGATAAAAGAAGAAAGCAAGGGTGAGCAACCAACCCACCGAAATAATATGTATAATAATTTACAATATATGAGCATTCTCATAGTACTCATGAAAGTCTTGGTCAAGAAGAAATGAACCAAGTTGATATTTTAACGCGACAAGTCACAAAATATTCAGTATATATCTACATATATACTACTTAAAATCTTTGAAATCCTCTGACATTTATAATGTACATAGAGTTCCAGTTTATAACTATATAAAAATATCGTTGCAAGGTGATCTCATATATCTAACCTTGTCTCAACATTTTTCTGAAAATCTTTGTCATGCATAAGATAATCATTAACCAGATATAAGTTGAAAAGATGAAGTTACAAGATACTCCAATATACTTATATCTTTTTCCGAATACTACTTGAACTACCACCGTTTAAGGTATAATCAGTTTCAAAAGTTCATCACAAAGATGAGACTACAAGATAAGATTTGAATAGATTCAATCTTTGAACTATCATTTAAAATAAATAAAGTTACGAGATACTTCATTAAGTCCCGATGTATATATATACACCTATATATATATCTCATACTTTCCTTGGAAACCTCTGATATGAAAAGTATAAACAGAGTTATAATATCCAATGAATTTGGAAAGAAGAAAACCTTATCATAAACCTGATATCTTGCTGATCAGGCAAAGATACCAATAAGTAACCTTTTCTACTAGTAGATGGAAGAATCCCCCACCGGTCATCACCCTGGCCACATTAGGACCTTGTGATGGACCGCCACCCGGCCTCTTACGCGTTGATGGACTGCCACCCAGCCACTTACACTTTGATAGACCGTACCCCGGCCTGTCGCTTATGCCGACTCAATTAGATGGACTTACTTCCCGAACGTTGGGTAAGTAATCAATTCATTTATCAAAACAACAACCTCGTTGCGAATATAAAATACACCACAGGGCCGGATCCCTCAATTTTTAAGCGAGTATTTAAATCCCCATCGAAAGGAAGATCTTAAATTTGAAAACGAGTTTTGGGATCCGCTCTAACTTTTAAAATCATTTTCAAGACTCGAAAACATTTTTAAGAATGTTTGGAGTAATGCTGATTTAATAAAATAAACCAGTCCCGATATGTTGGAGAATATCTGAATATTATTATTTAAAAAATATTCCCGTAAAGGATAATCTTTATAAAAATAATTGAAGTAGAAGTTTTAAAACTCGCACTTGAAATGAATAATAAATAACCAAAGATATACTTATACGAAAGTACGATCTTTATTTGAATAATCGAAAATAAGTTTGATTATCGAAACATTATTCTTTAATAAAATAAAGAATATTATTTAATAAAAGGAGCGGAGTCATAAGCCCTCGAATGAATATTCAAAATAATATTCATTAAATGAAAATAAGTAGAGTCATAAGTCCTCGAATGAATATTCAAAATAATATTCATTAAATAAAACAAAGTTATCGAATAAACCTTATTCGATTAATAGTTTTGAAAACTATATCTATATATATAAATATATATATATGTTATACTCGGGAACATCGACTCCCGGTTTAGAAAACGTTCACCTTTGGGTCCCCTATACTAAGGGTATACACAGCTACTGCTTATCTCTAGCATAAGTATTATGCAGTTTATAAGCATTGAATCAACAATTAGATATCAAGATTATGAAACAGGCATGCATATAAACCATATCAGCATGCTCCAATATATCGCAAGATTTGCAAATAACAATCATGAATCTATCACAAGCTAATGCATATACATATATACATCACAACAACAGTATAACAGATAGAAAACTTGCCTGAGGGACTGGGGGTGGTAAAAGGCCTGGGACGAGTCTGGTAACCTATAAACAACATATAAGTTGTAATTAAACCAAAGTCACTTTAGATTCTATACTTTAACCAATTAGACCCTAACGTTCGCTTTTGCGCTTAACGATTCACTTAAGTCGCTCGAGTACCCTCGGCTCCACCATTTTTAATAAATTAACCATTAAGAATTTTAAGGCGATTCTTTCGTGAGTACCCTACCAACTGCCTAATCCACTTTACATAATGGTTTTATACTCCAATTAGTCATTTAAGGGCCTTAACCAAGGTTTCAAAGTAAGGCGAGGGGTAATGGTTCGTTCGCGAAATGCCGTTACTTAAAACGGTCGTTTCTCCTAAACCGTACATCGGATTCAAGCGAACCACATATCAAAACGAAGCTCGTAACATGAACTATCTAAACATGGCAATGGTCAGAATCTAACAGTGAGTTCACGGGTCCTGAAGTTAGGGACAAAAACAGTATAAGGTAAATCGGGCATTACGACGGCCATATTTACGCGATTACCAAAGTTTATACAACTCCAAATCAATCACAAACCAACTTACAACCCACAGTACAACCAAAATCCATCCAACCCTCCCTACATCAGTCCATAACCTCATGATTTTCCCAATCCATTCAATCACAAACAAGTGCTACTAACCATACTAAGGTTCATTAACTAATAAACAAGATTCAATCATCCGAATCACTACAAACCCAACCAAACTTGAAACACACAAGCACCATGCTTCTTATATACTATAACAATCAAAACTACTCCTAGAAATTCAAAGTAAAGCTTAGGGTATGAGGTTTTACCTTCCTTGGTGAATGATAAGTTGCTAGGAATCCTTAGGGAGCCTTGATATATCCTCCTACTAGCTTGATCTTTCCAAAGAAATCAAGAACACATAATTAATTTCAAGAAAGTACTATTCACCATCTTCTTGAATGATTTATAGGAAATGCTAGAAAAGGATTTTGAAGCTAAGATTCCTAGGAAGTATGTAACTTAACTAGGAGAAGATAGGATAATTACCTTGTAAATTAGCAAGTGGAGGAGCTTGGACTTCCCTTTTGCTAAGAAAGAAGTCGACAGCTTCATGAAGAAAAGAGAGAAAATGAATTGTTTGCTTGCTTGGTGTATTTGTGTGGTGTTTTGTTAGCTTGGTTAATTTATAATTTACCATGGTAAATAATGCTTGGCTACAAATCAACCAACAAAACAATCTCACTTGTCATGCTTATGTCACATTTCTTATGTCATCCATTTGCCACATGTCTTTGTCTTTTGGTTTGATGATGTCACAATCCTTGGCTTTTTGTACAAGTTTGTCTCTTGGTCGCTTATTTGTTTTATGGTTCGCTTAACTTTCGTTCTCGTTCTTCGTTTGAGGGATCATATATGGGATCTTATTACTTGGGTTCCCCTAAACCTTTCTCAATATTTTATATTCCTTTTATGATCGTCTCTTATAATCCTTGAATTTAAATCCTTTTAATCATGTTATCTTATACTCATTTCTTTCGGTATCTGTGGATTTTCGGAAAAAAAATCAAAGTGTTCGAATTTGGATTCTGACGATCTTTACATAAACTCATTTACTTTATGGAATACTAATACGATCTTAGAATTTCCATAACAGTACTCCTATATAGCGTGATCTGATAATTTTCCTTAATCAGCATCATCAGCAAAAGTTACTATTCATCAGGGTTTCAAAAAGTCAAAATTTTTTGGTGTTATTACACCAATCCAGGAAGAAAGCTTTGAGTTGCCCGAACAGGTGGAGTGTAGATCAATCGTGTGTGTGTTTGAATAAAAGATAAAATTAGTTTAAAACTGGTTAGACAATGGTTTGTAATAAAGAGAGTTTGTAAGATTTTAAATTTGGTTTGTAATAAAGCAGTTAGTGGTTCTTGTTTTCATACTTCAACCTAAAAAGTAATTGGTTAGTGTTAAAGGGGTTTAAATTCATTTCTTTATTATTTGTTAATCATATTGTACAGGTTTGGTGATTAGGTAGTAACCCCCAGAATTATACCCCGGGTCTGGAGGGCGTTACAAATTTGATTTGACTTATTAATTTATGGGTAGATTTATGGGTAATTTTTATTTGAGTATAAGGATGATGGATATTATTTTATAGAATTATTTTAGAAATGACATTATTTAATTAATGTTTTTTTAGGGAGCGATTAATGTGTTATTTATTTAAAATACCTCTACAACTCAGATTTTTACGTACAATATATAGTTGCGATTGTAAGAAAAGATCTAGTTCATAAAATTACATTCAAATTTTGATTTATAAATTAAGTATCAATTTAGATATTATTTTATTGAATATTTCTAATTAAAAAACCTTAATTAGATAATCCAATAAAAATAAGTTACTAATATTAGTATAGCGCAAGTCATTATTAATGGGAGTAGAGCAAAATATTGAGGGATTAGTATTTAAATTTAAAAAGTGAGAAAGTTGTGATTATTTGTCGATATTTAATTATTTAATTAATTGGATATTAATTTAAATTTTCATAAAACGTTAGTGGATTAAATTTATTTTTAAATTTAATTGTGATTAATATTTTAAAATGGAATTTACAACTAATTATTTGAATGACTAGGTATTTCAATCTTTGGCTAATAATTTAGAAGCTAGATTATTGTACTATTAGCTGAATTTTTCTTTAATCTGATAATATATTTGTTAGATATATTTGTGATGTCATGTCTAGTCTGATTTGTTTAATTTCAGAACTTAATATCAGGACTTATCAGGATTACTGGAAATCAGGATTTATTGAAGACATGAAGATATCGGAACTTAAGGTATAAGAATTTGTGATATCAGAACTCAAGGAATGATATGCTTCAGAAGTAAAGTGCGGCTGATTTCTAGGAGAGGATCTGGACTAAAACAAAGGAAGATATGCTTTAGGAGTTGGACGACTGGAAGACTTGTAAAAAGATAATATCTGATTGATATATTTTAGGAAGAGATATATTTCATATCAATTAGAAGATATCTTGTAATTGTGTACTATATAAACACAGGTTAGGGTTTACACTATATGTGTTATCATTCATGAGAATATTATTCTTTGTAACCCTAGCAGCTCTTAGTGATATTGTTCATCACTGAGAGAGTAGTTTAACCTACTTTGTAACAGAGCTTATTATATTGAATAAACTTGATTTACATACTTGTGTTCTAAATCGATTTGATTATATAAACACTATATTCAACCCCCTTCTATAGTGTTGTGTGACCTAACAAGTGGTATCAGAGCATCTCTGTTGATATACAAATAGTGAGATCCAGTTTACAATCATGTCTGATGAAACACAAACTCCACCTAAGCCCACCAAAACTCAAGATACTCAAAACAATTAAACCCGAAGTCGATATGAAAGTATTAGGGTTCCCATACTGAGAGCATCAGAGTATCCTATATGGAAGGTAAAGATGACAATGTTTCTGGAAGCCACAGATCCAGAATACCTTGATAGAATTAATGATGGACCATATAAGCCTACCAAGCTTTCTGTTGCAGTTGTTGATCAACCAGTAAAGACCATACCAAAGGAGAAAGGTGATTACACACCTGAAGACATCTCATCTATTGCCAAGGATGCAAGGGTAAGGCATTTACTTCATAGTGCAATTGACAATGTCATGTCAAACAGGGTAATTAGATGCAAGACTGCAAAGTAAATATGGGATGCTTTGGATACAAGATGCTAGGGAACTGAAGCCATCAAAAAGAACAAGAAGACAATACTCATAAAGGAGTATGAGCACTTTGACTCAAAATCTGATGAGTCACTAACTGATTTATATGACAGATTTGCCAAACTCTTGAATGATCAGTCACTGGTGAACAAGGAATATGATCTTGAAGATTTAAATCTAAAATTCCTTTTAGCTCTTCTTGAAAATTGGGATTTGAAGTCTACTACCATAAGAGACAACTATGACCTTGCTGAAACTACTCTTGATGAAATTTGTGGTATGCTCAAAACTCATGAACTTGAGATGGATCAAAGGAGCAAAAAGCATGGAAGAAAGTCAAAGACAGCTGCACTTAAAGCTGATGAGGAATATCCTAAAATGGTTATCTCAAAAGGGGCAAAGGAAAGGCTCTCATCATATAGTCTGATTCAGAGTCATCATATTCTGATGATGATGATTCAGAATCTGAAAATTTATCTGAAGTGGATGTAGATGCAGAGATGATGCAACTGTGTGCTCTTATGGTGAAGGGTATCACAAAGATAGCCTACAAGAAATTCAGAAAGGGTAAGAAGTTTTCCAGGAAAGGTGGAAGTTCTGAAAAGAAAGGGTTTAGAAAGACTAAAGGCAAAGGAGGAAAGTCTGACAGAGGAGACAACTCAAATGTCAAATGCTACAATTATGGTGAAAGAGGCCACATCTCTCCTGACTACAAGAAAGGAAAAGGTGATAAAGGCCAGACACTTATCACAAAGAAGAAAACTTGGGAAGACACTTCAAATTCTAAAGAAGAGGTGAACTATGCTTTGATGGCAAATGCTGATAGCAGTTCTGGAACTGCTGAATTGAAGGTACCTAATTTAACTCTTTCTTTTCATACCGATGATATTTCTGAGCTAAGATTATATCTTAAAACCATGTTCATTAGTTTTAGAGATCAGACTTAGAAAATGAAAGATTAAAATTTGAAAGTCTTGCTCTTAGAAACAGAAATGACTACTTAGAAAAAGAGTTAGTTATATTTCATCAAACTTAGAAAGAAAGAGATGAGGCTTTGTATGTTAAAGATGAACTGCTAAAATTGAATAAATCTCTTTAATCTGAACAGGAAAAGGAAAAGGAGATAATCAAAACTAGGACTAACTCTGGAAGAACAACTCAGAAAATCTTAGAAAATGGAAATTGGAAAGAAGGACTAGGTTACCTAGATTATAAAGAAGAAAAGGAAACTATGTCATCTAAACCAAACTTTACCAAGAAAGCTGAGAAGCCTAACATTAATCCTGTCAAGTTTGTGTCAAATTCTGACAAGTCAAAATCTGAAAAGATGAAAGACTCTAAAACAGAAGTCAAAGAAAAGTCAACTTCTGACAAATTAAAACAGGATAAACCAGCTTTTGTTAACATAGGCTTAATGACAAAGAAGTAGCTTAAGTATAAGCTGAAAGAGATTAAAAATGTGAACAAGGTAAAGAAAGCTAGGAAAAATAGGAATGGAAAGGAAGGTGTGAATAAAAGCAATAGTTATATGCTTGTTCCTAATGCTCCTAGAAAGAAATGCTATAATTATGGAAACTCTAACCATCTTGCTTCTTTTTGCAGGAAAAATAAAGATATAAACTCTTTACCTCATAGATCAGGAGTTAAGAGTCAGTCTGTTCGGTTTAAACCACAAAATCCTTGTTTTCATTATGGTAGTTTATGGCATTCTATTTATACTTGTAAGGAATATCATAGTTTGTACTATGATTATTATCAAATAAAACCTTCTTTAAAGAAAGTTAGTGTAATTCCTTCTAGTGTAAATTCTGATGCAAAGTCTGATATAAAGTATGATAAAAAGCATGTTAGCATAAACTCTGAAACTAAATCCGCTGCAAATGCTAACAAACTTAAAAAGGCCAAAGGATCCAAGCAAGTCTGGGTCCTTAAAACTAACCAATAGTGGTCTTTGTGATTGCAGGGCAGCAGGAAAAACATCCTGGTTCTGGACAGTGGATGTTCAGGACATATGACTGGAAATAAAGCCCTGCTATCAGACTTTGTGGAGAAAGCTGGCCCAGGAGTTTCTTATGGAGATGGCAATATGGGAAAGATTCTGGGATATGGCAATATCAATCTTGGGAATGTCATAATTGAATCAGTAGCTCTTGTCTCAGGACTTAAACACAATCTGCTAAGTGTGAGTCAAATCTGTGACAGAGGTTATCATGTGGATTTCTTTGAAGAACACTGTCAAGTTGTAAGTAATTCTTAAGGAAAAATGGTCTTGAAAGGTTACAGACATGGTAACATATATGAAGCCAGACTTTCAACAAATTCAGATGGATCCGCAATCTGCCTGTTAAGCAGAGCATCAATTGAAAAAAAGCTGGAATTGGCACAAGAGACTCTCTCAATTAAATTTCAACATCATAAATGAGCTAGTAAAGAAAGATCATGTGAGAGGACTGCCAAAGTCAATATTTGCTCTTGATGGTCTTTGTGACTCATGTCGAAAGGCAAAACAAAGAAAATCTTCATTCAAGAGCAAAACTGAATCCTCAATTCTCGAGCCTTATCACTTACTGCATGTTAATCTATTTGGTCCAGTCAATGTCATGTCTATTGCAAAGAAGAAATATGCTATGGTTATAGTGGATGAGTTCACCAGATACACTTGGGTGTATTTCTTGCACAAGAAGAATGAAACTGCATCTACTCTAACTAATCATGTCAGACAGCTCGATAAGTTGATCAAATATTTTGTTAAAATAATAAGAAGTGATAATGGCACTGAGTTCAAGAATTCAATCATGGAAGAGTTCTGCAAAGAGCAAGGAATAAAGCAGGAATTTTCTGTACCTGGAACTCCACAACAGAATGGAGTTGTAGAAAGAAAGAATAGGACTCTTATTGAAGCTGCACGAACTATACTTGATGAAGCAAAACTACCAACCTATTTTTGGGCTGAAGCTATGTAGACTGTTTGTTTTACATAGAATGCTACACTCATAAACAAACATGGAAAAACACCATATGAGATGGTGTTAGGGCGAAAACACGCGCGCTAATAATACATGCAAGTATACGCATTCGCAAGTAATATAGAACACTTTTTAGTTCGTTCCCACAGAGACTCAGACTAATTATATTCAATTAACACTCACTTACCAATGTATAATTACTTCTCAATGTCAAGACAATAACACTTAGATTTGATAAACTAATTATTAACTACAATTAACTACGAGAATTAAGCACTTAATTGCCACTTGAATTAACAATATTAAAACACATATGAGATCACAACTTTATTACTACTTCCTTCAATAGTTATTGTTATTACCCTTAGCATGTAACAATGATGATATTAATCGAACAACATGAAACTGGTAAAAGCCAACTTTCATTATACTAATACCATTCTACCAAGCATCCGCAATTAAGATAGAAGTTGAATAGGCATCAATTATGTTGAGACCCTATATGTCTACAGAATTTGACAATATAACGATTGAAGCACAAGTTATTCCTTATGATTACACAGGGCAAGTAAAACGGTTAGAGATACCCACTAATCATGCATACACATACATGAACCTATGCTAGCATGGCAAGTTCTAAACCTCAAGATCCACCGTCGCTTCACAAGAGATTAACACCCTATCTTATATGTTCGCGATGCACATAAGAAGAATAAGCACAACCAATACTAGATATCATACAATCATCACACACTAAGGTATTAAACAACTAACTAAAGAATTTCATAGTAAATTTATTACGACCCCATGATCACGATTAGCCCATGATAGAACTCATCGTCACCATGGGTTCATATGAAAACATGATAATAACACACGAGAATAATAACTAAAACTACTTATATTAAACCAGAGTACGTCACAAGAGTAAATCGGTTCAAAGCAAAGAAAACTAGCATCCAACATTACAACGAAATAAAGAATCACAAGAAAATATGCTTCCTCTTTATTGCGATGTGCTAAAACGGTCTTCTTCCTTATCTCCTTGCTCCTCGATTAATACTACGATTCAACACACGTGAAACGTCTCTGAAAACTACTTATATAGGAGTCCCACAAAACTCAGCTATCTCCGAAGTTGGAAGCTCAACAGAATTAGGAGTCTAAAATAATTATTTTAAATTTCTGTCCCTGAGCGGCCGCTCAACATTCCTAAGCGGGCGCTCAGCTTCCTGAGCGGTCGCTCAACAGAGCTGAGCGGGCGCTCAGACCCCTTCTGGAAAATGCTCTGTTTTTGCTCCCGTTTCTTGCTGCATTCTGCTCCTATCTTCCCACGCGCAATGCCAACACATGCCAAGGCTTATTCTTGATGAAATCTCTCCACAAATGCAAGTAATACCCTGAAATGCACAAACACTAGAAAAACGCATCAAATACACAAAATACTTGATTTCAAGACACCAATTCAAGCCATTATAAAACGTTCTAAGTGGTATAAAATGCCACTTATCACACCCCCAAACTTAAATCGATGCTTGTCCTCAAGCGTCACAGACTCAAAAACTAAACAAAAACATGCATGCATGCAATCTATATGAAATGCAGCGATCCCCCTTACTACGACTAAACCAACCAACTTATGACATCTCAACAAATACAATTAGGCAAATAAAGATCAATCAAATCATTCAAACTAACATACAGCCAGAAATGTGGTGTGTGCGGATGCTTAGCAGATATGATTCGAAACTAGATCAATTATCATAACTCGACTATCCTCAAGGTAATCACATGATTATACAAAGAATAAATTTTAGGCACAAAATGACTTATAACACTTCAAGATTACTGGAGCTTATTACAGAATCATGCTTTTTATTTAACACAACAAATAAATACTTATTTGACTGTGCAATGAGTGAGGTCCACAAAAGACTTATGCAATGGCATCCATGTAGCGAGCGTTAGGTTAGCGTATCCCAGACTATAAAAGCCTTAGGTCACTAGGCACAAAGTCCCCTAAGAACTTAATAACTCGTATACCAAAGAGCCCACTCGTGATCAATTATGCATTAACTCTCTATTTTTTCTTCTTTTCTTCTCTTTTTTTTCTATATTTTTTTCAAAATTTCTGAGCAAGTGCGTTTCGCTCCATCTTGCTCAACCCTAGACTACTCGCATAAAAATACGAGCTGACTACTAGCCATAAAAATACGAGCTGACTACTAGCCATTTGACGCCTAGCCACAACTAGCAATGAATTCCAATTTTTACTCCAATTTTTCTTTTCATGTCTTTTATCACTAAGAACCTATTATAAATTCTAAGCATAATCAATAGATTAACCTTGAAAACCATCAAACCATGACAACAATCTAGTCCTTAAGCATTCTCTAAGACTTAGTGAAATTACAAGTGTTTCTAGCATGCACATCAACCTACAAGACTCAACATCACTTTAACGCTATCACTACACTCGCATCAACATCACAAATCAATTGGTAAAGCAACGAAAAAGGGATCATGGTATATGTATGAGCTACATGACATGATAACTAAAGCTATAAAATAAAATAATAAAAAAAACTATATGACAAAAATATGCAATTATATGAACTAAACTAACATGAATATGCAACTATATGACACACACAAAAAATATTCCTTAACTACCACCCCCAAACTTAAAATTTTCACTGTCCCCAATGAAGGTAGTAGAAAGGAACACATGGTATACCTACTCGGAGAGATCATCATCATCATCACCCTCAGAGGGTGGAGTGTCAAGAGGCGGATACGCAGAGTCCCCACAAAAAATGGGCCACTGGATATCAGCTCCAAGGCCTCTAAAAGCAGTCCCAAGCGCAAGGGTGAGCTCCTCAGCAAATTTGCTCTGCGTCTCGTACATAGCATCCATCCTCCTCGACAGCCTCCTATACTGGGCATCAGCCATCCCAGCACCCTCCTGAGCTCTAGAAGAGCCTGCCTCATCATGCCCTGGTCTCGCCATGGTAGCACCGCGTGCTGGACGCCCTCCTGGAAGATGATAACCCAGTCCATGCTCCTCAGGCTTTCCACCAGTCCACTCTTGCATCGCATTCAGAGTCCCGGAATCAATAGGAGCGGCCGGCAGCTGCAACTGCTCGTGAGAAGGCCACTGAACTCCCAATGCTCGACAAAGCTTTGTAACAGTAGATGTATAAGGGATGTTCATGTGCTTCACTCCCCTCAAAAACTTCAGAATTCCTTGGTAGATGAACTCACCAAGGTCCACATAGTACTCCTCATTCAAAATTCCCCATAACAACTGTGCTCGCTCAACTGTAACCTCATGTGCATGTGAAGTAGGCAGAATATTAGCACAAATAAAGGCATTCCATGCACGGGAATACCTATTCATCGCAATCGCCGGAAAATGACGATACTCGTTAGTCTCAGTCTTAAACGTCCAAACCGTGCCCGGCCTACAGAGAGTAGCACAAATCAAATCCAAGTCAAAATCCTCAGCAGTCTTCTCATTCCAATTCTCCTCCGTGGGCTTCCTCTATCGCTGCCCAATCACACGGCGAATCGCTTCAGGGTGATAATCCACCGTCATCCCCCGCACAACAGAAAACCCATTCTTTTCAGCCTTCACATTCGCATAGAACTCGCGAACCACGCTCATCGAAACTGCCTCTGGTGACTCACAAAAAGCAATCCAACCCTTCTCAGCAATCATTGGCAACAACTCACCATCCCTCCCCGATGGTAAGAATCCCCTCTTCTTCAAAATTGGCTTACCCAGAAGCCTATATACTCCTCCTCAGCAGCCCTATCAAACAAACGAGGCCTCGCAGCAGTACCCCTTGAAGAATCAGCAGTAGGAACAGTGCTGCTGCTACCAATAGTCCCGGATCTCTTGGGTGGCATTGAAACTGAGATAAAGTGCTTAAGGTTTGCGTTTTTGAATATTGGAGAGAGTTTAAGGTTTGAAAGTGTATGGGGAGTATATGGAATAGTTGTATGTATATATAGGGTAGATATTAGGGTTTAAATTTGATTAAAATTGGGTTTTGAGGGTTAAAAATGTGGGTAATGGGAAGATAATTCGTGGGTAGTGGGGCTGTGTTTTTATTTTTATGTTTTCTGGTTTTTTTGGATTTTTCCAAGGCTAAAAAAATTCTGTCAGTCGGGCCCTGAGCGGTCGCTCAGCAGAGCTAAGCGGGCGCTCAGGGGTCTTCTGGAAAAATAATTTTCTTGCCCTATTTTTCTGATTTTTTTTGTGTTTTTGGATAGGTTACAAACTTCTAAGGCTGCCTATAACAACAAATCATGGGTTGCCTCGCAAGAAGCGCTTCTTTTTCGTCATTATCTTGACATAGCGTACCTTACTCAAGTTGACAATAAAATGGCACTAACCACTTCCCGGTTTGCCGTGTCCCCATAGTAATGCTTCAAACGCTAACCATTAACCTTGAATGCTTGGTCCGGATCATTCTCAAAATTCTCCACCTCTTCATGTGGAAACACAGTTTTGACAATAAAAGGTCCAGACCACCTTGATTTCAACTTTCCAGGAAAAAGTCGAAGACGAGAGTTGAATAAAAGAACTTGATACCCCGGCATAAATGACTTAGGATATAGCTTCCTGTCGTGCCACTTTTTCACTTTTTCCTTGTACATTTTGATGTTCTCGTACGCTTGGAGTCGAAATTCATCAAGTTCATTTAACTGAAGCATTCGCTTCTTACCAGCTACATCTAGATCAAGGTTCAACTTCTTCAATGCCCAATAGGCTTTATGCTCAAGCTCCGCAGGTAAATGACATCCCTTACCGTATACAAGTTAAAACGGGAACATCCCTAGTGGAGTCTTGTATGTTGTTATATAAGCCCAAACAGCTTCATCGAGCTTTAAAGACCAATCCTTCCGTGATGGACAAACAACTTTCTCTAGAATGCGCTTGATCTCTCTATTAGACACTTCCTCTTGACCATTAGTTTGCGGAAGATAGGCAGTAGCAACACGATGATTCACATTGTAGCGCTGCATCATAGAAGTGAACTTACGGTTGCAGAAATGCGACCCCTCATCACTTATAATTACTCATGGCGTTCCAAACCTTGTGAAAATCTTCTTATGAAGAAAATTCAACACTACCTTTGCATCATTCATCGGTAGAGCCTTGACTTCTACCCATTTTGATACATAATCGACTGCCAGCAAGATGTACTGATTATTGCAGGACGAGACAAATGGCCCCATGAAATCGATTCCCCAAACATCAAAGACCTCGACTTCAAGCATCACATTTAACGGCATCTCATCCTTCCTCGTAAGATTTCCCACTCTTTGGCAACGATCACACCTTAAAACGAACTGATGAGCATCCTTAAACAAAGTAGGCCAGAAAAAACCTGCTTGCAGAATATGAGCTGCCATTTTCTCACCACCATAATGTCCACCATAAACTGTGGAGTGGCAGTCTCATAGTATCCCCTTCGTCTCACAGAATGGGATACATCTCCTGATGATCTGGTCAGCTCCCTATCTAAACAAATATGGTTCATCCCACATATACCACTTCACCTCATGCAGAAATTTCTTCTTTTGAGATGTATTCATATTAGGAGGCGTTATATTGCTGACAAGATAGTTCACAATATCTGCGAACCATGGCTCTTCCTCCTGAACTGCGAACAACTGCTCATCAGGAAAAGATTCGTTGATTAATGTCTTATCATGTGAAGTAGACTCGGGATTCTCCAATCTAGAGAGATGGTCAGCTACTTGATTCTCAGTACCTTTTCGATCCTTGATCTCTAACTCAAATTCCTGTAGCAAGAGCACCCAACGAATGAGTCTAGGCTTCGAATCCTTCTTGGAAATCAAATAGTGAATGGCCGCATGATCAGTGAACACTATCACCTTTGTCCCAAGCAAATAAGATCAAAAATTTTCGAAACCAAAGACTATAGTCAAGAGCTGCTTCTCAGTAGTGGTGTAGTTCATTTGAGCTCCATTTAAAGTCTTACTTGCGTAGTAAACCACATGAAAGAGATTATTCTTGCGTTGCCCAAGAACTGCGTCCACCGCATAATCATTTGCATCACACATCATCTCAAAAGGCTCTGTCCAATCAGGTGCTGTAATAACTTGTGCAGTTATCAAACTCTTCTTGAGCGTCTTGAATGCCGTCAAGCATTCATCATCAATTTTGAAAGGCACATCCTTCTCAAGCAAGTTCCACAACAGCTTAGATATATTCGAAAAGTCCTTGATGAAACGCCGATAAAAACCCGCATGACCAAGAAAACTACGTATTCCTTTCACAGAAATAGGTGGTGGAAGATTTTCAATGACTCCCACCTTGGCTTTGTCCACCTCAAGACCCTTGCTAGAAACCTTATGCCCAAGAATAATGCCTTCACGCACCATAAAGTGACATTTTTCCCAATTGAGCACCAAATTAGTTTCCACACACCTTTTGAGCACCGCACGAAGATTATTCAAACATTCATCATACGAATGTCCAAACACGGAGAAGTCGTCCATGAACACCTCGATATTATTCCCAATCATATCAGAGAATATAGACATCATACATCTCTAAAAAGTGGCCGGTGCGCCACATAAGCCAAACGAAACTCTGCGAAAAGCAAATATGCCAAATGGACAAGTGAAGGTAGTCTTTTCTTGATCCTCTGGTGCAATACATATCTGATTATACCCTGAATAGCCATCCAGAAGACAATAATACTCATGACCGGCCAACCTGTCAAGCATCTGATCAATAAATGGAAGAGGGAAGTGATCCTTCCTTGTGGCCTTGTTCAACTTTCTGTAGTCCATGCATACCCTCCATCTTGTGACTGTTCGAGTGGGGATGATCTCGTTCTTCTCATTTGCTACCACAGTAATACCTCCTTTCTTAGGTACACATTACACAGGGCTCACCCAAGAAATGTCAGAAATTGGATAAATGATTCCTGCATCCAGCCACTTCAGAATTTCTTTTTTCACCACTTCTTTCATGATAGGATTAAGTCTATGATGTTGCTCAACAGTCGGCTTACTACCCTCTTCTAGCAGAATTTTATGCATGCAGTACGAAGGGTTGATCCCCTTGATGTCTGCTATAGTCCATCCGATAGCCGATTTGAATTCTCTCAAGATCCTCAAGAGCTTGTCCTCCTCACTACCTGAAAGGCCAGATACAATAATGACAGGTAAAGTAGATGCATCACCTAAAAAAGCGTACCTCAAGTGTTCAGGCAATGGTTTAAGCTCCAAGGTAGGTGCTTCCTCAATACATGGTTTGAGCTTTTCTTCAGCATTTTTGAGGTCAGAAGTACCAAGAGATTCAAATGGCATGTCTAGCTTTCGCCTCCAAGGAGAAGCATTTAGATATTGTAGTTGCTCATTGCCATCCTCATCATCACTGTCAAAATCCCCCACTAAGGCTTTCTCTAATGCATCAGACATTAGCATATGATCAAGTTCTGAAGTAACCGCAGAATCAATCCAATCCACTTTTAAGCACTCCTCATCTTCTGTAGGGAATTTCATCGCTTTGAATACATTGAATGTCACATCCTAATCCTGCACCCTCATAGTAAGTTCACCTTTTTGCACATCTATCAAGGTACAACCTGTAGCCAATAAAGGTCTCCCCAAAATGATGGGAATCTTCTTATCTTCCTCGAAATCCAGAATAAAAAAGTCTGCAGGAAAGAAGAGCTTATCCACCTTTACTAACACATCCTCCACTATGCCTCGTGGGTATGTAATAGAATGATCAGCCAATTGTAGAGACATGTAGGTGGGCTTTGGATCAGGCAAATTCAACTTTTTGAAGATAGACAACTGCATCAGATTGATGCTTGCTCCCAAATCACACAGGCACTTGTCAAAAGACAACTTGTTGATGGTGTAAGGAATTGTGAAGCTACCTGGATCTTTAAGCTTTGGAGGTAATTTTTGTTATAGCACAGCATTGCACCCTTCCGTTAGAGCAACGGTCTCAAGGTCATCCAATTTCACCTTCCTTAAAAGAATAATCTTCATAAATTTCGCATAACTAGGAATTTGCTCCAGAGCCTCAGCAAAAGGTATATTGATGTGAAGTTTCTTGAACACCTCTAGAAACTAACCAAACTGCTTATCCAGCTTTTGTTGTTGCAATCTCTTAGGGAAAGGTGGTGGAGGATAGAGCTGTTTCTCCCCTGTATCAACCTCGGGAAGAGTGTGTTCAACAGTAGTCTTCGTTGGTTCCGCCGCTTTCTCCCTTTGCTTAGCTTCTTCATCACCAACTTCAGCTTCTCCGTCTTTTTCTTTTTCAGCATCAACAACTTTTCCATATCTTAAGGTAATAGCCTTGACTTGCTCTTTAGCTTCCTTTCTGCATGGCACTTCAGTATCACTGGGAAGTATACCAGGTTGACGATTGAGCATTGCATTGGCTATTTGACCGATTTGATTTTCCAAGGTCTTGATAGAAACAACCTGACTTTTGCACAACAACTTGAGTTCCTCGAAATCGGCACTAGAAGGTGGAGCTGCACCTCCTTGTTGAGGATATGATTGCCTTTGAGCATAATGCTGTGGTTGCTGGAATCCAGGTGGATTAAACTGTTTACTTACGCCTTGCTGATATGGTTGCTGAATAGCATTCTGATTATTACTCCAGCTGAAATTTGGATGATTTCTGTTGTTAGGATGATAAGTAGCTGGCACAGGCTGCTGCGGTCGCTGATAATTGTTCACATATTGAACAGATTCATTAATAAGAGAACACTGATCTGTAGCATGAGAACCTGCACAAAGCTCACAGACCATAACTATCTGATTGACTCCATAGTGGCTATAGAATCGACCTTCATAGACAGCCCTTGGAGCTGCGCTGTAATAGCTGTAGCTGCATCAACTTCCAGAATACCTGCTACCTTCCCAGGCATCATCCTTTGAGTTGGGTTTTGATGTTCATTTACAGCCATAGTCTCAATAAGATTATAAGCCTCAGTATAGCTTTTGGCCCACAAGGCGCCTCCAGCTGCTGCATCGAGCATGTGCCGAGATTGGGCCCCCAAACCATTATAGAACCCAGTGATCACCATCCAATCAGGCATACCATGATGTGGAAACTTTCTCAACATCTCCTTGTAGCACTCCCAAGCTTCGCACATGGATTCTATAGGTTGCTGCATAAACTGAGTAAGAGCACTCCTCATAGCCGCAGTCTTCGCCATTGGATAGAACTTCACCAGAAACTTCTGTGCAAGATCTTTCCAAGTAGTGATGGACCCAGCTGGTTCAGAATGTAACCAGTCCTTAGCTTTATCCCTCAGAGAGAATGGGAAAAGCCTCAGCTTGATAGCCTCATCAGTCACAATATTATATTTGAAAGTACTACAGATCTCGACAAAATTCCTGATGTGCATGTTGGGATCTTCAGTAGTAGCACCTCCAAAAGAAACAGAATTCTGCACCATCTGAATAGTGCCCGGCTTGATTTCAAAAGTGTTAGCCTGAATAGCCGGGTGAAGGATGCTTGACTAAATGTCATCAATTTTAGGCCGAGAAAAGTCCATAAGAGCTGGATCTACCGGAACTATACGATCACCCATGATTACTGGTTCTTTCTGCTCACTTTCTATATCCGAATCTTCAAAATCTATTTTCTCTGGAATACCAAGAACTTCATCTGTCTCCTCAGCCGTATCTAAAGTCCTCTTGCGAGTGCGAGAACGTGTTTGCATAAACGCTCGCTAAAGTACCTAAAACACAACCGAAAACAATAAGTAATAAGTCTTAATCAATGAGTCCTAATGACCACTGATGGTAAGTACATAAACTAAACAAATACGCCGAGTCCCCGGCAGCGGCGCCAAAAACTTGTTAGGGCGAAAACACACGCGCTAATAATACACGCAAGTATACGCGTTCGCAAGTAATATAGAATACTTTTTAGTTCGTTCCCACAGAGACTCAGACTAATTATGTTCAATTAACACTCACTCACCAATGTATAATTACTTCTCAATGTTAAGACAATAACACTTAGATTTGATTAACTAATTATTAACTACAATTAACTATGAGAATTAAGCACTTAATTGCCACTTGAATTAACCATATTAAAATACACATGAGATCACAACTTCATTATTACTTCCTTCAATAGTTATTGTTATTACCCTTAGCATGTAACAGTGATGATATTAATCGAACAACACGAAACTAATAAAAGCCAACTTTCATTTTACTAATACCATTCTACCAAGCATCCACAATTAAGATAGAAGTTGAATAGGCATCAATTATGTTGAGACCCTATATGTCTATAGAATTTGACAACATAACGATTTAAGTACAAGTTATTCCTTATGATTACACAGGGCAAGTAAAACGGTTAGAGATACCCACTAATCATGCATACACATACATGAAACTATGCTAACATGGCAAGTTTTAACCCTCAAGATCCACCGTCGCTTCGCAAGAGATTAACACCCTATCTTATATGTTCGCGACACACATAAGACAAATAAGCACAACCAATACTAGATATCATACAATCATCACACACTAAGGTATTAAACAAGTAACTAAAGAATTCCATAGTAAATTCGTTACAACCCCATGATCACGATTAGCATAGAACTCATCGTCATCATGGGTTCATATGAAAACATGATAATAACACACGAGAATAATAACTAAAACTACTTATATTACATCAGAGTACGTCACAAGAGTAAATAGGTTCAAAGCAAAGAAAACTAGCATCCAACGTTACAACAAAATAAAGAATCACAAGAAAATATGCTTCCTCTTCGTTGCGATGTGCTAAACCGGTCTTCTTCCTTATATCCTTGCTCCTCGATTAATACTACGATTCAACACACGTGAAACATCTCTGAAAACTACTTATATAGGAGTCCCACAAAACCCAGCTATCTCAGAAGTTGGAAGCTCAACAGAATTAGGAGTCTAAAATAATTATTTTAAATTTCCATCCCTGAGCGGGCGCTCAGCTTCCTGAGCGGTCGCTCAGCTTCCTGAGCGGTCGCTCAAGAGTGTTGAGCGGGCGCTCAGACCCCTTCTGGAAAATGCTCTATTTTTGCTCCCGTTTCTTGCTGCATTCTGCTCATATCTTCCCACGCGCAATGCCAAACACATGCCATGGCTTATTCTTGATGAACTCTCTCCACAAATGCAAGTAATACCCTGATGCACAAACACTAGAAAAATGCATCAAATACACAAAATACTTGATTTCAAGACACCAATTCAAGCCATTATAAGACGTTCTAAGAGGTATAAAATGCCACTTATCAGATGGTGAAGAAAAAGAAGCCAAATCTGAAATACTTTCATGTATTTGGATGCAAGTGTTTTGTTCTTAAGACTCATCCTGAACAGCTATCAAAATTTGATCTAAAAGATGATGAAGGAATTTTGGTTGGATATCCACTTTCCACAAAAGCCTTCAGAGTCTACAATTTAAGAACAAGGGTTGTCATGGAATCTATCAATGTATCTTTTGATGATAAAAAGATTACTGGACTTGAAGACTTTAATGATCATGATCAGCTGAGATTTGAAAATGAAGATGTAAATTCTTATTCTGTAAATTCTGATTACCTAAATCCTGATCCTGTAGTTCTGACGGGTTAAATTCCGATGTCATTGAAACTGTGATAATTGCTCCAAAGGAAAATGCACCTGTTCTGGGGGAGTAAGCTGATGATCATACCATATCTCAAGACTCTCAAGAAGCATCAGAACCAGTCACTGGCTCTTTAAGTTCTGATTCATCATGTTCTGATGAGCCAAATTATGATAATTCTGGAAACTCTAATTTTTCAATTCCTGAAGGATCCAACTCAAATTCTGGAATCTCAGAGAGCATAACTTCAGGGGGGGCATCAGAAAATGCTGATGGAGATAGCATGGATCATGGGGGAGGATCCAGTTCTAGAGATCAACTTCTATATGCAAGAAAGTGGACTAAATCACATACACCTGACTTAATAATTGGAGATCCTGAAACAGGTGGCAGAACTAAAACAACAACATCAAATGAATGTCTCTATCATTCCTTTCTATCTCAGACTGAACCAAAGAAAGTGGAAGAAGCTCTTCAAGATGCTGATTGGGTGCAAGCAATGCAGGAAGAGGTAAATGAATTTGAAAGAAATAAAGTATGGACTCTAGTGTCAAGACCAAAGGACAGATCCATTGTTGGTACAAAATGGGTGTTCAGAAATAAAACTGACAGTGATGTCATAATTACAAGAAATAAAGCAAGGCTGGTTGCTAAAGGTTACTCTCAACAGGAGGGTATTGACTATGACGAAACATTTGCTCCAGTTGCTAGATTGGAACCCATAAGAATCTTTTTGGCTTATGCTGCTGACAAGAAGTTTAAAGTCTTTCAAATGGATGTGAAAAATGCCTTTCTCAATGGAGAATTAGAAGAAGAGATATATGTTGAACAACCTCCAGGCTTTGTAGATCTAAAATTTCCAAATCATGTCTACAGGCTTGACAAAGCACTTTATGGCCTTAAGAAAGCTCCAAGAGCATGGTATGAGACTATGGGTCAATATTTTCTGGAAAGTGGATTTAACAGAAGCATAATTGACAAGACTTTATTCTACTTTAACCATGGAAAGGACTTACTTTTGGTACATATATATGTTGATGATATCATCTTTGGCTCTACAAATACAAAACTTTGTGAAAGATTTTCCATGTTAATGCAGTCAAGATATCAAATGAGTATGATGGGAGAACTTAGCTATTTTATAGGACTTCAAGTCAAGCAAACTGAAGAAGGTACTTTCATAAATCAATCTAAGTACACCAGAAATTTACTCAAGAAATTTGGAATGCAAGACAGTTCAACTACATCAACTCCCATGACCACTGCCACCAAGTTAGATAAAAATACTGGAGCATCACTAGATATTACTAACTACAGAGGTATGATCTAGGATTATGGTATCCTAGGGAATCATACTTTAAGCTAATACGTTACTCAGATGCAGATTTTGCAGGATGCAAAATAGACAGGATAAGCACTAGTGGAAGCTGCCAATTTCTTGGAGGCAGATTTGTTTCCTGGTTTAGCAAGAAAAAGAAATCAATTTTCAAGCAACTGCAGAAGCAGAATATATTGCTGTAGGAAGCTGTTGTGCACAGATTCTATGGATGAAGAATCAGCTACTGGACTATGGGTTAGAATTTTCTAAAATACCTATTTACTGTGTTAATCAAAGTGCTATTGCTTTGACAGGAAATCCAGTTCAACACTCAATGACAAAGCACATCAGCATTAGGTACCATTTCATAAGGGAACATGTGATGGAAGGTACAGTGGAATTACATTTTTTTCCAACAGATCAACAACTAGCATATATCTTCACAAAACCACTATGTGAAGCTACCTTTATAAGACTGGTAAATGAACTTGGAATGGTTTCAGGTTCTTTCTCAAAATCTGTTTAGTTTTTGTTCTCATGCATCAGACTTTATGATCAGTGTTTACAGATTTTCTTATCTTCATGTAATATGTGCTTAAATTGTAACATATTAAATACTGCTTATTATCGGATGTGATTCTATAAACTCTGAAAGTGTTTTGAATGTTCTTTGACTATTCAATCTAATGAGGATTATCTTGTTAGATGCTGACTTAGTAGTCTTTAACAAACTATGTATCCCATGTTTGAATTAGTTATTTATGTGGAAATCAATAACACAAGCAAATTCTGATTTTGATCTTAGTCAAATTTACTTTGTGTATCTTATTACTAAGTCACAAACTAGATTATTGCTTCTTATCTGTCAAAATCTGAAGTCAGTAAATCTTAAGGATGAACTATATGCTTGATAAGCCTCACTTATCTGAAGAAAACAAAAGAAAAGAAAAATTGAAATCAGGTACTGCTTTGAGATCTAAAGTAATTTATGTGAGAGGGAAGATCCAAGTTTATATGCATTAGAAAAGCAAATTGATTTTTCTTGGTGACTTTTCACATTCTCTGATTACTGGAGAAATACTCTGATAACAGCATAAATTCTGATGGTAGTTGTAACTCATTTACACTGAGAAGCCACTGTCTAAAGAATTTTAAAAGATGCATAAAATAAGCACAAACAGTTGAGGTGGATTCTTGCATAACTTTATTCTACAGTAGAATTCACAATTCAAGACAGATTTTAAGCATTTTTCTTAGTTATGCCTTATTTCTAAGATATACTGAAGTTTATCAGACTTTAATCCTTATCGGATCATTTGCACATATACACACTATCACTCCATATGAATAATGAAAATTACTATGGTGATTAAGTTGTTTCAGATAAACAGTTAAACATTATTTGCATAAATTCTGAGGACAAGTTCTAATGATTAAACTCTGAAGAAACCAGTCAGTATTTGTGTGAAGAATCATATAAACAGTCATTCATTTTTTTGAGTACAGAAGCCATGTTCAGATGACCGTTAAATTCTGATAAGAGTCAAGTTCTGATGCAAACTCTGATGCTTACGTGTCACATTTTAATCACTTGACTTATTTTTAGTATTTACTGTAACAGTTATATTTCACAGGAAAGTAATTAAGTGAAGATAAAAACAGTGATAATTATTTGGTTAATGGGTTGCGTGTGTGAGAAATAATTACTGCAGGTTTACTGTGCCCACTAATAATGTTTTGACCGTTTACATTCTGCCAGGTGTAAAATGTTGGTTTTACTTCCAAAAAGAGCCATTGAGTGGAAAAAGTATAAATATTAGAGATAAAAGATTATCAAATCTTTTAACTTCTCTCCTATCTTATTTCTTATTTCTTTTACTCTCTCTCTCTCTCTCTCTCTCTCTCTCTCTCTCTTTCTCTCTATTTTCTGATGGACTTTCTTACAGGCATTTTATCAAACACCTTGCAAACACACAACTTTTCACTTAGTTTCTCACAGAAATGGCACCAAAGGACCTTATCTATGATGGAGCCAAGTTTGTTCCCAACAATTACATGGCTATTCTTAACAAGGACGAGGCTCCTTCTGAACTTCACTTTATTCAAGATTTTCTTGCTCGAAGTGAAATTGGTTATGCTCTGACCCAACCACAGACTCTCTCAGGCAAGAAAATACTGGAGTTTTGGAGGACTGGAGTCTATGATGATGGTGGTGAAAATGGGTCCCCAAGTATTATTTTTACAACAGGGGAAGATGAGCACTTGGTCACCTTGCCAACTGTTCAACAAGCATTGCATTTGCCAGAAAACTGTACTTACAGTTCACAAGTTGGAGAGTCATTACTTCAAAACATTATGGCAAATCTTGGCTATGAGTAATCTTTGTCCAAGCTGGGACAACTGAAGAGGCCCTACATCAGGAGGGAGTGGAGCTTCTTTTTCGACTGTATTACCAAAGCCTTTGCCAACAAATGCTCCAACTTTGATTCTATTCCAATCATGAGTCAGCAAATTGGGTATGCTCTTCTTAATTAAACTCATTTTGATTATGCTAGTGTTGTGCTAGGTTTTATTAGGGATAGGATGAAAGAGAACCCAAATACGGTTTATTTTGCTAGGTTATGTCAGCTTATTTACAGTTTTTGTTGTTCTGATAAGCCCCAAAATTTTAGTGAGACAATTGAACCCTTTAAACTTCATAAAAGGGCTTTCATAGACTTATTATCTGCTGATAATAAGAAGAATATACTAAGACCCCTCCAAATTCCTCAATCTGTAAAACAGTTCTTAATAAACTCTGATCCTCACACATACACAACCATATATTCTAGTGTTGCACCTACACAGCCTTCTACTTCTCAACCTCCACCAACACAGCCTTCCAATACTCAACCACAGCCTACTATCAGAACCTACTATCAACCAACACAATCCTCTCAACCACAACCATCAACACCTACTATCAGAACCTCACCTCTCAAATCCAAAACTAAACCAACCTCTGGTACTTCTCAAAAGGTGCCAGTTGTAAAATCTGACACATCCTTTAGGCCCAAAACCAAAAGGACTATCTCTGTGCCTAAATCTCCACCAAGGAGAAGAAGAAGGATGATTCTGAGAGATGAATCTAATGAGGATGAACAAGTCCAGGTTCTTGCATCGGAACCTGTGACAGTAGCAGCTAAAGAATCAACTCTTCAGAAAGAGAATGAAGCAGAGGGTTCTGGAATTTTGAAAAGAAAAAGACCTTCAAGTTCTGATGTAGATAAAGTCACTCCACCATCTAGAAGATCAAGGAAGACTAGAGCAGGTGTGAAAATTACACAATCTCAATATGAAGATGCTGAGGAAGGGGATCAGGAATCTCTGATCTCATCAGAACCTATTGTAATTGAAGACCTTCCAGCACCTGAAGACACTGTTCATGACACAGTGATCACACCTCCTATCTCTCCATTCAAAGAAACAACTACAATTGAAGATTCATGGTTAAGTCCTAAAATTGACATTCACAGGTTACATATTCCATCCGTCTTGTATCTGGAAGCACCACTAGCAAATGTGTCAACTCCACCTGTTTCTCCAATAATAAATGCTGAAATTCCTACTACTCCAATTCTGGATTTGGAACCTAAAATTGATGAAGTTGTTCCAGAATCTCCTTCAGTTACACACACTCCGGTGTTATCAGAAGATGATGAGATTTTATCAAGTTCTGGAGACAGTGCTCCAGCAAGTGCTCCAGTCAGTGCTCCAATTCTTGGAAAGGAGGCACTACTTAAGTTTGTTGAAGAAGATGCTCATATTCCATGGGAGGAAACTTTTAGAGGAGTTGAATGGACAAAGAAGTGGAATGAACCTTACTTCATTCCTAGCTCACATGTTTTGTCAGAACATATTTCAAAAGCTGATGAGTTGTTGACAAGTTCTGATTTCAAGCACAACATAAAGTCAGTGCTCTCAGTACTAAAAATCTTCAAGGTCTACACTCCAAGACTCATGAAAAGGTTGATAAACTTCAGGAAAATGCTGATAAACTGGACCTGATGCTCAAGCTAGACAAGAATAGGTTTATCAGACCAATTCATGAAAAAGTGGAAGCTATTGAGCAAGTTCAAACCAAGCAGCAGGCTCAACTGAATGAGGTCTTGCAGAATCAAGCCTCTCAACTGTTATTCCAAGTGAACTAACAATGAGATTTACAGAAGGGGGGTTGAATGTAAATCTCAATGAAATCCAATCTTCAGTGGAACTCCTTCTATCTCTACTCCTGTCAGATGATTCCAAAAAGGGGGAGAAGGTAGTTAAGTCCAAATGCTCACCAAGCCAAACACTGAAAAAAGGATGATTCTGAAGATGACCAGGGAAACCCTAGCAAGGGAAAATGTCAAGGTCAAGGCAAGCAAAGCAATAAAGTTTCTTCACATAAATTAATTTCTGATTCTAGCAAATTTTCTACACAGAAGAATTCAAGTTCTGAAGCTGTGAATGCTCAAACTCTGATAGCAAGTTCTGACAATCAAATTCTGATGATAAAGTCTGATGTTCTGATTCAGTCTGGAAGTCAAGACTCTCAGAAGTTTTTACAAACTTTGAAGCTTAAGGGAAGTAAGACTACTGTCTACTATAAGGATCACAAGATTCAGACTCTTGATGAAGAAATTGCTAAAAGATTGTTTCTCAAGCATAATCCTGGAATGGATTTAGAGATTCTAAAGGAGGAAGAAGCTAGATTTGTTGCTGAGAAGACAAATCCTAAATCTAAAGCTTCTAATGCAAATAAGCCTCCCAGACCTAAGGAAAAAGGTATTGTGATTAAAGAAAGATCTTCCACAGAGATTCCTACATCAAGGACTAGATCTCAAACTACTATTGATCCCAGAGACAAGGGAAAAGGAAAATTTGGGGTGACAGTCATGAAGATTCCTCAAATTCTGATGGATCCTGTGTGCAAGATGGTTCAAGTCTTTGATGTTACAGCTGCATAAGATGAAACTGTTGAAACTCTGAAAAGGAGAAAGAAGATGACAGCAGAATCTATGACAACCTCTGACATAGCTCAAGTTTTTCAGAGTGAAGATATTCCAGAATAACAAGCTACAGAAGAATCTACAAATCCTGAACAAGTCATCAAGACATCAACCTCTGACAGAGCTCAAGTTGATTTGAACAAGATGACAGTTACTGATAAGAAGAAACTCCTATGGAAAAATGTTAAATCATCAGATCCTAAGAAAAGTCAACTGCTATCTGATTTCATGACTGTTGGATTGAATGCCAGAGAAGCAAGAGACAGAGCTGGGTTATGATCAAGTGAAGAAAAGACCAAAACAGGAGTTGAAGTAACTATCAAAGATCCATTTTTATTAACTGACAAACCACTTGAGGAAGTTACACAGAAACACCTTGATAAGCTAAAATCTGTTCAAGTGGTACTGGATACTCATGATAAGAGTAAAGTCAAGAAAAAGCTGATTCTATTTCTTAAAGATGGAAGAACATATAGAATGTCAGAATCAGATGTGCTGAACAAATCTCTTAAATAACTTCAATTCTTTCATTATCTTTTGGAGATAAAGTCTGAGGTTAGCTGAAGATGGTCAAATTTTATCATGAAGACCATAAGGGATAAAGCCAGAATCTCTGGATCAAGGGTTGCAGAATTTATTCCAAAGATAGTTGAGGATGATGGAAGAGAAATTCCAATGAAGAAGAATTCTGCTAAGATGGAAGTTATTCTGAAAGAAAAATGTCTATGCTACAATGAAGACTCCTCTTATCCAAGGGTAATCAGACTTGGTGATGGATTGAAAGAAATCACATTTCAGCACTTAGGACTGCCATCTACCAGATTGGAAGTCAAGATGAAGAACTGAAGCAAGTCAAGGCTACATTAGCTCAAGTCCTGAGAAATGCAGAAGAGAAGCTGATATCAAACTTTGTCAAGAATCACTTTGGATTCAGATTGATTCAGTAAGATTGGTAAAAGCTGCAAGGACTGTAAGTTGTAATTAGTTGTCTAAATAAAACTCTCATTGTATTTGTACTAAAATGTTTTTGACATCATCAAATCTATTAACTTGTATATTTTTCATAATTTACAAGTTGAGGGAGATTGTTAGATATATTTGTGATGTCATGTCTAATCTGATTTGTTTAGTTTTAGAACTTAATATCAGGACTTATCAGGACTTACTGGAAATCAAGATTTACCGAAGACAGGAAGATATCAGAACTTAAGGTATCAGAACTTGTGATATCAGAACTTAAGGAAGGATATGCTTCAGAAGTAAAGTGCGGCTGATTTCTAGGATAGGATCTGGACTAAAACAAAGGAAGATATGTTTTAGGAGTTGGAGGACTAGAAGACTTATAAAAAGATAATATCTGATTGATATATTTTAGGAAGAGATATATTTTATATCAATTAGAAGATGTCTTGTAACTGTGTACTATATAAACATAGCTTAGGGTTTATACTATATGTGTTATCATTCACGAGAATATTATTCTTTGTAACCCTAGCAGCTCTTAGTGATATTGTTCATGACTAAGAGAGTAGTTTAACCTACTTTGTAACAGAGCTTATTATATTGAATAAACTTGAATACTGTTACATACTTGTGTTCGAAATCGATTTAATTGTATAAACACTATATTCAACCCCCTTCTATAGTATTTTGTGACCTAACAATATTTTGAGCCGTCTCAACAATTATCTTATTGGATTGTTATGTTATGCTGAATAATTATTATTGACTGATTTAAAAGATTAACACTTTTGAATATTCAAATATTTTAATCTTATTCTGGGAATATATGTTTAAGGTGGAATATTTGCTTAATTGTTAGAGTTACAATTAAATAAGATATGAATGGCTTTATATAGATATTCGGAGAGGTTATGTCATCAAGAAATTTTATATTATTTGAGTTTCTAAATATTTATTTTTGCAATTTATTTAGAATTTAAGCCGAGACTTTGGTAACCGCGAGATAGTGGGACATTGATTGCGAGTAGTGCATACATCCGGACAAAGGCAAGTTTATTCCGCTCTCCCTTACTTATTTATTTTAAAATTTGTGAATGTGATATGTTTAAAATAGAGATGTTCCGTTAGTAATCTTCTTAAGCCTCAAAGTTACAAATCATTTAATTCTTTTCCTCATGTTAAAAATTTTCTCGCCAAAATTGATTTATTGAACAACTCAAATTTTTATTAGTTTTAACTATCTTTTATGGTCGATTATTTATTAAGGGTTTACTTATTATTCAAGTAACCCAACTTTCGCTTGATTCTCGATTATTCTTATTATTGTTCAAACCATATTAAATTATTTGTTTATATATTCTTTCAGAAATTAATGTCAAATGAATTGTGGTATTCATCGGAGGATTCTTTCAACTGTACTGGTCAACATGGTACTAACCATGGTTTATTTATTATTTATCCGAGATGCGGATATTTTTTATTATTGGCTCGTGTGTGGTCGTGCGTTTGAGATGAAACCAATTTTATTTTATGTTAGCAATTGTGTTAGGCATCCTTACGACGAGCCGTGATCAGGTGAGCGTAAGACACGCAGGAGGACAATACACTGTGGTAGTTGATCGCATCACTGATGTACCGGGGTGGAATGTGACCAGTTTATTCTCGTGACGATTTTGGAGTCAAGTTCCAGATATGAGTTTGCTTCTCTATTACTTATTAGCAACTCAAATATGATTTTGATGTGAAATTTTTTTTCAATTTGAAATATTGAAATTGTTTTGGCACTCTATTATTTTTTAACATTTAAAATTTTGTTTTACAAATCGTTGTGTCACGGAATAAATTTGCTGAGCATTTAGATGCTCACCCTTGCTATTATGAATATTTTTCACAGTGAAAGATGAAGAGAAAAATCGTTCAGAGCAGCAGAGTAATAAAAAGGGAAAGAACCTTATCGAGATTAAAAGTTATTAGCTTCACATTTCCCAATGGATTATCTTGCGCTAGTTACGAGCTTTATCGGAGCTATAACAAGACCGGAAATAACCTACTTCGGTTGGTAGTAGTACTTTATTATGATGTAATTATATGAGAGTGTGAAGTTGTTCCTGAGATCTGTGGAGTGAGGGTCCAATATATATTATCTTTTTATATAATATATTGTAATAATACAGGTTTTAGCAGATGGTACCATGATGACTCAGATTTGCAAGGTGGGAGATTTGGGGGCGTCACATTCAATATCATCTTGTTCGACATTTTCTTGGTCAAGAAGATCTTTATATTTCGTGGTTGGTTTACTTTCATCAAATGCCACATTCATTGATTCTTCCACCATGAGCGACTTTAGATTAAACACTCGAAAAGATTTACTATTATTTGAGTATCTAAGAAATATACCTTCGTCCGATTTCAGATCAAAATTTGTAAGGTATTCTTTTGAATTTAATATGAAGCATTTGCTTCCGAATACTCGAAAGTAGCTTAACTTTGGATTCTTGCCAAAATATAGCTTGTAAGGAGTCTTTTGCTTTATAGGTCGTAGAAAACCCGATTAAGAATCTGGCAAGCAGTTGACATAGCTTCGGCCCAAAAAAATTTAGGTTTACGATATTCATTTAGGATTGTGCTAGCCATTTCTTGGAGTGTTCAATTTTTCCGTTCAACTACTCCGTTTGATTGTTGAGTATATGGAGCAAAAAAATTATGTGTGATGCCATGTTCATCACAGAAGTTGGTAAAACTGGAATTCTCAAATTCTTTACCATGATCAGTCCTTATATAGACTATGGTTTTATTTTGTTGATTTTAAATCCTTTTACATAAAGAAGAGAAGGATTCAAAAGCGTCAATTTTAGCTTTGAGAAATTCCATCCATGTAAATCATGAATAATCATCTACGATTAGCAACGTATATGAGTAAACTCTGAGACTTTGTATAGGAACTGGACCAGTAAGATCCATATATAATAGCTCAAAAGGTCTCAAGGTAGATACCATGAATTTTTCTTTGTGAGAGGCTCTAATTTGTTTACCAATTTCGCAAGCTTCACAAGTATGATCTTTATGATAGTTTAGCTTTGGCATACCTCATACATGGTCTTTAGTTGATATATTTTTTATCAACTTCATGTTGGTATGTCCTAATCTTCGATGCCATATCCATGAATCATCATTTAGAGTGATTAGGCATACGCTCACTTGCTTGCTCATGTCACATGTATAGACATTCTTATTTCGAGGGCAAGTGAGGACCAACCTTCCGGATTTATCAAAAATTGAACAATGAGTAGTGTAGAAAATTACCTTGTATTCATTATCGCATAGTTGACTAATGGAGATAAGATTTTACTTTAATCCGGTGACTAATTGAACGCCGGAAATTTTAACTTTATCATTATCGATATCTTCGATTCCGACAATGTTTCCATTGCTATTATCTCCAAATGTTGTTCAAGAATGACTTGTTTCCGGTCATATGTCTTGAACACCCACTATCAAGGTACCATATATCTTGTTTTGCGGCAAGATAAACCTACAAAACTGATTAATTAAATTTATAGGTACCCCTTTGTCTTGAGGGTCCTGGGGTTAGTACATCATACATAATATTTGATTTTTCATGAAAGAATCTAGGCATAGTATACTTATTATTAAGCACATGAAAATTTCTAGATGCATAATTCCTAGTTTGAGGTTAATAATACTTAGAGCTATCATGAAATCTGGGTGGATCATGATAAATAATATGTTTATTATTAGCATGGTAATTAGCACACACATTACTATTAAGAGGTTGTTGTCTTCTAAATGCATTACCATTGACATTATATTTTATGTTTCTATTTTGAAACATGGGAGGTTGATGAGACCTTTGTTGCCTTTGATCTTTATATTCCTTATTCTTGTAAGGCATTCATTTATCATCTTTTTTGTATGATTCCTTGCGAATCCATACATGCTTCCCCTTAATTTCACCATTCTTGAATTTGTAATATTGAACGGTATGTCCAATCTTATTGCAATATGAACATTTATATGATGGTGATTCGGGTGAAGTCTTTATTGGTGATACAAATCTCCGAGTATTTTCTTTAGGAGGTGAATTCTTATTGTATCCCAAATCTTCATGATTATATGAGGTTTTTGTATGCACCATCTGATCCAACATCTTATTGCCTTTTGTAAAACTTTGAATGACTTCTTCAAGATTTTTATTTTCTTTCTTTAAGGCATCAATATTGTTGTTAAGGATTCCTTCTTGATCCATAACTTGAGCTATGAGTTTATGATTTTCTTCTTTTAACCTTAGAGCTTCTCTTTTAAGTTCATTGGTTTCTAATAGCTCTTTTTCTTTATCAAGATTGTCTTTATAAGATGTTTCTTTATCTTGAACATCTGATTCATTTAGAACCTTTAAGTTCAATAGATTAACGTGAAGTTTACAAATATTATCATTCAATTGTATCTTTTCATGTTCCATCTCTTCGTCTTTGAGAATTAATGATATATTCTCTGTCTCAAGATTGAGTATATTTTCTTGAAGTTTATTTACCTCAATCTTGATGAGATGGTTTTGATCTTTTAGAGATGTAATCTCATTCTCATCTTGGACTTTTGAGTCCATCATCCGAGTATATTCTTTATTTTTAGTATGATGAATTTCCTCAATTTTCATCTTCTCGGACCATAGCAAGTGAAACCTTTGTTCAATATCTTTATACTTATTTCTATAACATACTACGAGTTCAATTAAATCATGCTTATTCATGTCTAAGAGGGATAAGTTAGATTCATCTAATAAAGTTTTAATTGAGACATAGTTAGATGTTACCTCTTTAATTGAAGAGGAGATTTTCGTTGAGGTAGTTTCATCTCCGAGAGCCATTAAGCATAGATTGACCACATCTTCACTAGCTTCAGGAGCTTCTTCATCTTCACTTAGATCCCACCATTTTCGGCCACAAGACTTCATCCCTTTGAGAGTTTAGGACATTCTCTTTTATAATGACCGGGTTGTTTACACTCAAAACACACATCTTGTGTTTCCTCCGGAGATGGATCTTTAGGTTTCGGAGGAGTGTAAACAAAATAGTTTGTAGAGTCATTGGCATTACTATAGGTATTTATATTTTGATTACCTTTGCCTTTATTATGGCTCGTTGATGGATAATTGAAAGGAATATGTCCTAAGTCCAATCATGTATTAGGATTTAGGAATAACTTTTTATGTAATTTGTTTTGATTTCATTGATATTAATAAAAGACTTGTTTTGTTTTTATTACGGGCTCTATCTATTTAAGTGTTTAAATAAGATATACCATAGTTTAGAGTAAAGCTTTTTATGGATTATGATGAGATCATAATAGTGAGACCTAAAAGATGACAACTCTAAACTTAAATAGTTCCTGATCATAGGATTACTAACTGGTAATTAATAATCCGTAAAGATCAGTACATACTATGCTTGCTTCATTATGAAGGATGTCTGTTCTCATAGACATTTGTGTGGTGACACTATAGCTAGTATGTAGGTGCTTATTATAGAATAAGTTCACTGAACATGACTCGCACAGCTGAACAACTGATGGAGTTCACTCACGTGTCAGCAGTTGTTCACATAGTGATAGTTGTACAAGTATCCTTAGACTTGAGGTCATCATAGTCATCTTGTGTACACTGAACTATGCTTTGGTTTAGTTCTTAGTCTCCAGGGACAATTATTAGGGCTCTACTGGGTATAGGAATTTGTACACGAAGATAGTGTATGATCAATAAAGGATCTACCCCTTCCAGTGAAGGAAGCGAATGTTCAAGGCTGATCCATTTATGCTAGTTCAGGAATCTCTGGCCAGAGTGAATGAAATTAGAAAGGAGTTTCTAATTTGCATAGAACTACGCATAGTAAATTGTAAGCAAGTGATTGAATTAGATAGGCTTGACACGAGATCCATGCCTTGTATTTAATCGGGACATTGTAGGGAAGAAGGAGTTTATTATACGGTAACTATTCACTAAATAGGTTCTTGGTATTCTAAGCAGTGAATTCATATTATCCGGATAGTCGCGATATGCTGAGAAGTATCCCTCACGATGTAGAATAAATATGATTAATTAATTAATCATATTTAATAAATTAGAGAATTTATATAAATAATGATAAAATAGTTTTATTATTATTTATTTCTACTACCGGCTTAATATTGAACCTATAGGGTCACACCATAAAAAGAGAATGATTTAATGGTGGAGGAATTAATTAATAATGGCTGATAATTATTTATTTATGAAATAAATAATTAATTGGCAAATTTAATAATTAATTAAATGAGATTTAATTGATTATAAATTAATTAAGAAAAGTTCTTAATATTATTAATTAAAGGATTTAATTTTTGGAAATTAAATCAAGAGAGAGAATTATTTCTAAAGTGTTTAAAAAAAGGATTAATAATTAAAAGGTGTTTTAATTATTAATGAGAATAATAAATGGGATAATAATAATAATATTTATGGGAAAATTTCAGCTGAAAATTTTGCCTATAAATACACTATTATGAACCCTATTTTTATAAGAACCCCAAAAACCCAAAAGTTTTAGAAAACCAAATTCTCTCTACCTCCTCCTCCTCTTTAACGTCGTTTTCTTGGTGGATACCGGTGGAGTGCTTCACGTTTGAGGAGCAGCTGCTAAGGATCTCCGAACGTTGCTTCTGGATCGCATATTAAAGGTTAGTAATCGATCCCTATGTTTTTACCATGATTTATATGCTTTTATTTTGGATTTTATATGTGTAAAAGTGTTTTACCATGCCTCCGCTACGATTAAAATCCAACAATGGTATCAGAGCATAGGTTTTATGCATATAGATCTGTGGTAAAAATTTCAGAATTTTATATGCTTGTATGAATTAATTATGATTTTTACAAGTTTTATCATGGATTAATTTTGTCTGATAAGAAATCGTTTCTTAGAATAATTTTGAATGTTGATCTAGGTTCTACAAGTGTTGTAGATCGTCTGGGTATTTTTTTCATAATTTTATGATGTATAGATTTTTTATTATGAATTTTTGAAGATCTTGCAATTAAAATTCGTAATTAAATAAGTAAATATATGTATATATAGTATATATATATATATATTTGTGTTGTCTGCTATTACCTGCTGTGTGAAGAGAAGACACAGAAAAGGACGGCAGAAGCTGACATGCACGGCGTTCGAGGAAAAAGGCGGCGGCTGCTGCGAGAAAGAAAAAAAAATAAAGGGTGTCGCGCATTCCGTGAATGCGTTACACCCTGTGGCGCATTCACGGAATGCGTTACAGCTTTTAATTGGTTAAAAGGGTTGTAACGCATCACCGGAATGCGTTACAGGGCTTGTAACGCGTTCCTGTAATGCGTTACAGCCCGACTGTCCAGATTAAAATTGATTTTCTGGGAGTTTCGTAACTCCGTTTTGGGCGTGCAATATACCGTTGGATTCGTTTTTCCGAGACGGATCTAATGGAGTGATCAATTTTAGTTTATATAAAAGTTTTGAACTGTTTATATTTCCAAAAGTGTTTTAAAGCTGTTTTTAACTGTTTTAACTGCTTTTAAATGCTTCATGTGATACATAGAGATGTATAATGCTTAGACTAATGTGCTAGATGATGTAACATGCCTACCTTGATGTTTATTCATGTTTATATATGTGATATATGCTTAGTTTATCATGCGATGATAGATTTAGGTGAACTTAAATGAACATAAGGCGTTTGTTAGACAACCTAGTATAATAAAATTGTTTCATAACCTTAATAACAATATTATGAATACAATCATGAGATTCTTGTGTTTATGAAACACGTAATTGAATATGAATTTTCGATATGAGAGAAAGGATGATTTTGTCAACAATAGATTTCTATCTGTAAGAAAGGGTTATTAAGTGACGCCTCTTGACAATGCTCCACCCGATCTGGGAATCATATTATTATTGATTATTGATTTGAAATATTTAATTTAAAAGGAAGAATCTCTTTATAATATGATTATGATTGTAACGTAATATAATCCCTCTAAAATTAAATAATATCAAGTAGTAATTGGCCAATGACACAACGGGCTTGTGTCGGTCATAGCCTTCCAACATGATAGAAAGTAGTTCTTATTTTTAAATCATTGTTGTTTTGTGCCACAGCCGAGGGCTTTGATTTCGAAATAAGAAATACTTGTCTATTACATAGAGATGTGTACATTGAATAAGAATCTAAAGGTCGTTACGTGCCACAGCCGTGGGCCTTTGGGGACTGATTCAATTGTACGGAATGTTGGGTTAGACTTGACTTATAATATTGAGTTTGTCGTGCCACAGCCGTGACTCAATTATTCAAGAGGCTAAAGTTTGATTAGGGAATAACATAAGATGTAATTGACAAGAGTTGTCTACCTATTGAACATTACATGGCGTTTCGTGCCACAGCCGGGGTTGTGTAATGGAATGTAGGATCCCTATTCCCACTAGCATTATGAATGCTTAATTTTTCACGTAGGGGGTTGAATAAATTAGTTAAACTAGTGGGAGCCACTTATGAATAAAGACCCGATTCATATAGTGTTTTAAAATGAAATCGAATATTTGCTAAGTGTTGTTATGTGTTTGTCATTTACAGATTTACAATATACATTATGTCTTCTACACTATCACTTAGGAGCATACTGGATGCTCACAAGTTGACTGGTCCTAATTATGCTGACTGACTTCGAAACTTGAGAATTGTTCTCAGGATTGAGAAGCTGGAATACGTGATTGACTCACCTAAGCCTACTGAACCTGCTAATGATGCACATAATGATGAACATGTTATGTATCGTAAGTGGGTAGATGATGCAAATGTTGCTCAATGCATCATGCTAGCTTCCATGAACATTGAGCTACAGAAGCAACATGAGCATATGGATGCTCACACTATCCTCATGCATCTACAAGAGTTGTATGATGTGGCTGGGAGGACAGCTCGATATGAGATATCGAAGGAGCTGTTCGGTTGTAGGATGTCTGAGGGATCATCTGTGAATGACCATGTACTTAAGATGATCAATTTGATTGAACGTCTTGGACAACTTGGTTTTTCCATGGATGGGGAGCTGAGCCAAGACTTGGTATTGCAATCGCTTCCGAGTTCGTTCTCGCAGTTTGTTGTGAACTTTCACATGAATAAGTTGGATGTCAGCCTGCCTGAACTCCACAACATGTTGAAGACTGTGGAATCGAATTTTCCCCCTAAGAAGAGTTCTGTTCTTCTAATTGGTGAAGGTTCCAATCCTAAGAAAAGGAAGAGGAACCCTTCCAAGAAGAAGAAAGTAGGTGAGAAAATGCCGGTTCCACCAAAAGCTGAAGACCCCAAGAGCAAAGTTGTTTGCTTTCACTGTAACAAGGTGGGGCACTGGAAGAGGAACTACAAGGTTTACCTTGCAGAATTGAAGAAGAAGAAGGGTAGTGAGACTACCGCTTCTGATTCAGGTATGTTCATGATAGAAGTGAATATGTCATTAAATCATATTTCTACTTGGGTATTAGATACCGCCTATGGTTCTCAAATCTGCAATTTGTTGCAGGGACCAAGGAGAAGTAGGACTCTTGAGGAAGAGGAGGTGATTCTACTGATAGGAAATGGAGCAAGAGTTGCTGCTGAAGATGTAGAATCATTTCATTTACATATGCCTACGGGCAAGACTATTGTTTTAAATAAGTGTTATTTTGTTCCCTCGATTGTGAGGAATATTATTCCCATGTTAAGCTTGGCTGGATTTTCATTTATTATTGAGAATAATGAATGTTCTATTCTTAGAGATAATATTCTTTATGGACGTGGTGCTTTAAATAATGGTCTCTATATATGTGACATAATTTACTTCTGATTGAACAAACTAATAAAAGAAAAGGGATGATGAAAATCTCACTTTGTAGTGGCACTGCAGTCTCCATTTAGTAGACATGGAGAGAGGACTGCAAATTTGCTAGGAATGGTACACGCAGATGTATGTGGACCAATGTCTAAGCAAGCCATGGGTGGATTTTCATACTTCATTACTTTCATAGATGATAGATCTAGATTCGGATATGTGTTTGATGAAACACAGGTCTGAGGCCTTTGAAAAGTTCAAAAAATATAAGTATGAAGTGGAGAAACAAACCAAATATAGTATTATAATTCTTCGATTAGATCGAGGTGGTGAATACTTGAATGGAGAGTTTCTGGATTATCTCAAAGTAAAAGGTGTAGTCTCCCAGTGGACTCCTCCAGATTAGTATCTGAAAGGAGAAATCGAACTTTATTAGACATAGTTCGGTCCATGATGAGCTATGCAAATCTTCCAGTATTCCTATGGGGTTATGCATTGGAAACATCAGCATATTTACTGAATAAGGTGCCTTCCAAAATCTGTTCCTCAAACTCCGTATGAGATATGGAAAGAAAGGAAACCGAGTCTTAAACACGTTAAGATTTGGGGATGTCCAGCTTATGTCAAGTAAGTTGACCCAGATAAGCTGGAATATCGATCCGTAAATGTCACACCCCCAACTTAAATAGCAAAATAGTTATAGTTATTACATCATTTTAATGAGTACTACACAACCAAAATCCAAGATCTTACAGTTTAGGGTTTGGAACAGCCCAACACTATCAACTATTACATCTGATTACAAATACCGAGTCCTCACACAGCTATTATTACTTATTCTACCTGGGCTCGAACATAAGCATCCGCATCACAGGTCTTACGGGCAGTCTGCTTGAATCTAACCATGGCTGCTAGCTGTAATATCAGGGTAAAGCAAGAAGTGAGCCAAAAGCTCAACAAGTGCTAACAATACAACGCGAAACATAAATCGAGATATACCTTTAGGAATGACAATGGAATGACATAATCAATGATAATCGAGAGATAAAACTTATGTGAGTTGGCATCATTTTGCTTGCATCAAAACAAATTTTAAAACCATTCTTAATCAAAATCATTTTATGACGCTACGGATTACAGCCGGTGATCAGCCGCGAAGTAATCCCGAACCTCGCTGGGTTCTAAAACATTATTGGGAATCCCTAGGCAACTTTTAAGCCTAATATAAGTGTGGAAAGGACTCGCGTCTCAGTCCAGATCCACCATTCAAGAAAACATTTGTCCCCCTTTGGGACTGAAAAATCCACGTTTTAATCATTTTAAAAACTGATGCCGATTTATGACAAAATTTCTTTCGACTGTAATTATTTTTATCAAGGGATTATAGATCAACTTGAAACACTGGAAATATGACTCTAAATCTCAGGGCCATGATCTACTAGACTTTACTATATTAGGGTAGTTGAGAGGTTTCCATAAACAAGAACTTAGACAAGGAAATTAAGCCAGGCTATTGGATAAGATGAAAGAGTAATGCCAAACTAGGCTTAAAGCAACGGATGTAGACAAGATATAGGTATTAGAACATCAAAAGATAGGCATCACTGGTTCCAATAGAATAAAGGTGTTAAAATATAAAGAAGGCGATCATCAGCTCAGTATATAACAGGGTATCAAGCTTTTAGGGTAAGGATAGGGTTATCAAACAATCATGAATGTATTTAAGAAATGATTGGCTTTTAGGTATCAAAATAAAGTTTCTATCGAGGCTATTTCAAGAGTTGAATCAAAGCATCAGGGTGCAACATCAAGATTTCTCAGGGATCAGTAGCATGATAAACAAAAGGATCAATAAGATATTATAACGCATCTCTAATTTATCATGGCATTAAACTATCATAAAAGACTTTTGAACTACTTGCAATATGTACTCGAGGGTTCATGGCATTTCTATGTAACTCAAAGATAAACAAAAGATACTCTTGATTTAAATATATCAAAATGACTCAGGATAATTGCATCGATATATATATGAACTGTTTACAGTAAATGCGAAGGTCAAGTTGAATCACTTGCCTTGAGATAGACTGGTCTGGTCTGACTGGTAGGAGCAACAACTGGAGCTTCACTCGACTTTTATGGCAAGTTTTCCCTCGTCTCGAGATCCTACATAATAATAATAATCCTCATTATAATATATTCTTTCCATCTTAACCTATTTACAACCCGAAATTAAACATGGATGGCACTTAGGCCTATACGCACTTAATTCATATCCACCTTTATATTTTCAAATGTACACATGTAGCCACATAATCACATATCGTATATTAATACCAAATAACATCATATACACCATAATGCCACACTAGGCTTGGATGATCTCGACTCACCACTCAAGTTACTTGGTCGCTAACTAGACGAAGTCTTCGAATTTGGGCTTCCTAACTCAATGTGCCTTTCCTAAATTATCCAAAACCTATTGACCTTCACTTGTGCCTTTTGTTCTACTGACCTTATACTATCTTACAACTATGGTGGTCGACCTAATACTCACTTCTAAGTGTCCTAAAACTATGCGATAAGTGAAAGTGCTCACTGGTGCAAATTTCAGAATGGTAACTAAGGTTTCTTGAGTGCATTAGACACTCTTAAACTACAAGTTTTTCTTCAAAATTTTTACACAAGACTCTCCTGACCTAAGGGCATCTCACAAGCTTGATGTGGCTCAAAGGCCTGGCTTGGGCCTTCTTGGGCCTAAGCTAAAAGTCCAAGGTTCCCCTGTTTTTCTGGGCAGAAAATGCCCTGACTTGAATTAACTTGCGACACATGGTTCTAGCTCATATCCTATGAACTATGGTTGGAAAAACTTCTCTGACACACCCTCTAACTAAGGCCCAATTGGGCCTAATGAGGGCCTACCCATGACATGGCCAAATCTCCCTATTTCTAAGTTGTAACAAAACTGTCCCCTGCTGGACAGATTTTGTTATTCTACTTGTGCACCTAACCAAATGACATGCAAACCTCCAATCAACTCCTAAAACCTATTATATATTCCACATACTAACTTCTGGTGGCTTGGGCCTCAAAGTGCACATCAATGACATGGTCAAAACTCGCTCTAAACCTCAGGGTACTAAACTGATTTTTCTGCAGAAACTATAACTCTCATTTTCCAAGGTTTTGACTTGACAAACCCAATTAACAACAACTAAATACTTAAACCAAGACCTATACTTGGTATTCTACTGAACTAACTCCCTTTTTCTCAAAATAACCTTGGTGAGATCATCCTTACCTAAGGTGCAACTATGGCAAAACGAAAGAGACTACTCTTAACAAATCGCAAATCTTCATGCTTTTGAAACAACAAGATATATATTTTTATAAAAGATAACCACAATTTATTACCATGCAACAAGAAGCATAAATCAATATTATCACATTATTCCTACTGAAATTAAGGCTCACTAACAAAATCTTTTCCAAATGATCAAAATCTTACAACAAACTAAGGGAATTCCACATGCATGCATGCCTTCGGGTTTTTCAAACCAAACAACATATTTTCTACATATATTCCATCTTAAAATTGACATGCAAGCCTAGCATAAGGTATACCTAGATGATCACTTAGCATGCAAGGAGTTTTATCAAATTTTCACCACAAAATTCAAGTCATTATCACATAAACATGCAAAAATTGAACAAAACAACAAGAATGATTTCAAGGACCATTCATTCGGCTCCCATATGGTCATGGCCGAATGAAATGGATGGAAATGGCCATTAAATCATCAAGAGTTTCCTTCTCAAGACTTGGCACTTATCCATTCATTGTAGTCCTCTCAAAAACAACCTTAAATCCATAAGAATCAAGATTGTATTTTGAGTTTCACTAAAACCTTTACATGCAACCCTTAAACTTAAACTTTCTACTCAAAACTCTTTGAAATATGAATGATCATGGTATGGGAGATAACATTTACTTGTATAAAGAGTAGAAGCTTGGTGGAGAAATGAAAAAAAAATGGGGAGGGGTGGTTCTCGGCTAAAGGCCGAGAGTGAGAGAGAGAGAGCCGAGAGTGAGGGAGGAGGAGGGAGAGAAGAGTGAGTGTGGTGTGGGTGATGAGTAAAAATGATCATGACTTTGCTTGTCTTATGGTTTTTGTATTGGCAAAAGTGAGTGGAATTAGGAATTGACATGATTAGCCTTCCACTTGAACTTGGTTGAATTTGCATGCAAGGGTAAAGAAGGTATTTGGCTAGGAAATAAGAGTTAGTGGGGTGGTTATTGACTCTTTAGCCCTTTTGGAATGTATGGAAGGAATTTGCATGCAAGGATAACTATGGAATTTGCTAATTATATTTATAAAGATTTATTTTTATAAAATAAAACACAAGTTCAAAAATTATAAAATTTATACCATAAAATAACTTGGATTTTTAGAGATTTTATAAAGTCACTTTCAAAATTTGTGAACAAAATATCTTTTAAAAGAAAATTTCTCCAAGGCTTAGAATATTCCTTATAAATCAAAAGTAAAGGAAATAATTAAAATTTTGCTTTGAAAAAAAAAAATCATGTATTACACATAAAAATTTTATAATGCAGAAATTCTCGCTTACACAATCGTACAATAATTGAACATATTTTTATTCGGCTTTAATATTATACCAAATCCACAATTAATATTACACGAAAATGCCGGTCGTAACATCCTCTCCCCCTTAAGGGATTCTGCCCCCAGAATCTAAGAGAACAGATGAGGATACCGGGAACGCATATCAGACTCTAACTCCCAAGTCGACTCTTCGACCTTAGGGTTCCTCCAAAGTACTTTCACTAACTTTACTGATTTATTTCTAAGACTCTTTACTTGCCAGTCGAGTACTTTAACCGGTTGCTCCACAAATGACAGGTCTGCCTGAATTTCTACAGGTTCATATTCTATCACATGGCTAGCGTCAGGATTGTACTTCTTAAGCAACGACACATGGAACACATTATGCACATGCTGATACTGAGGTGGTAAGGCCAACTCGTAGGCCACCTTTCCTACTTGACTCAAAATCTCAAAAGGACCTACGTATCTAGGTGCTAACTTTCCTTTCTTGCCAAATCTTATCAACCCTTTCCTAGGTGACACTTTTAGCAACACAGCTTCGCCAATTTGGAATTGAACATCCTTACGCGCTGGATCCGCATACTTCCTCTGTCTATCTTGAGCAGCAAGCAACCTTTTCTGAATTAACTTGACTGAGTTATGCAACTGTTGTACCAATTCTGAGCCGAGAATTCTTCCTTCTCCTACTTCATCCCAACTTGTTGGTGATCTACATTTTCGCCCGTACAAAGCTTCATATGGTGGCATGCCGATACTGGAATGATAGCTGTTGTTATATGAAAATTCAATTAATGGCAGGTGGTCGTCCCAACTTCCAGCAAAATCGATTGCACAACTGCGCAACATGTCTTCAATTGTTTGAATTGTTCTTTCACTCTGGCCATCAGTCTGCGGGTGATACGCCGTGCTCATATTCAACTTCGTGCCAAGACATTCCTGGAATTGCTTCCAGAATCTTGAGTTAAATCGGGGATCTCTGTCTGAAACTATTGATACAGGTACTCCATGCCTTAATACGATTCCGTGCACATACAGATGAACCAACTTGTCCAGTGACGACTTCTCATTTATTGGAAGGAAATGCGCCGACTTCGTAAGACGATCAATTATAACCCATATTGCGTCATGTCCGGATTTTGTTCGCGGTAGTCCTACTATAAAGTCCATAGCGATATTTTCCCATTTCCATTCTGGAATCTTCAGGGGCTGAATTAACCCGCTTGGTCGTTGATGTTCTGCCTTTACTTTCTGACAAGTATAGCACTTCGCAACCCATTCTGCCACGTCTCGCTTCATATTTGGCCACCAAAAGTTCTTCTTTAAGTCTTGATACATCTTGGTGCTTCCCGGGTGGATTGAGAATTTCGAATGGTGGGCTTCATGGAGGATCTCATTCTTTAATTCAGATACATGGGGAATCCATATTCTGGATGAAAACCTTAGTATTCCTTGCTCATCCCTTTTAGTATTAATCTCTTCTCCAGATAACTGATTTTTCTCTTTTTCCATTACTTCCTCTTGATACTTCTTTATCTTTTCCAGTAGTGTTGGCTGAAAGGTCATTGCATGACAAACTTCTTTGACTTCCCCATAAGCACAAAGTTCCAATTCAAATTTTCCGATTTCTTCAGATAACTCTTTTGATGTTATCATTGCATTCAATCTTTCCTTCCGACTCAGCGCATCGGCCACTACGTTCGCCTTTCCAGGATGGTAATTTATCGAACAGTCATAGTCCTTAATCAATTCCAGCCATCTCCTCTGCCTCATATTGAGCTCTTTCTGAGTAAAAATGTATTTTAAACTCTTGTGATCTGTGTAGATTTCACACTTTTCTCCATAGAGATAGTGTCTCCAAATCTTGAGTGCGAATACTATGGCGGCTAGTTCCAAGTCATGCGTCGGATACTTTAACTCGTGCGGCTTCAACTGTCTTGACGCATATGCTATTACCTTACTGTGTTGCATCAACACACAACCCAAACCCTTATGTGAAGCGTCGCTGAATATTACAAAATTCCCTTGATCATCTGGAAGTACTAACACCGGAGCTGTTACTAACTTCTGTTTTAACTCTTGAAAGCTACTTTCACATTCTGCACTCCATTCAAACCTTTGATTCTTTCTGGTTAACTTGGTCAATGGCGTGGCGATCTTCGAGAAATCCTTGACGAATCTTCTATAGTATCCGGCCAATCCTAGAAAACTTCGCACTTCCGTAGGAGTCCTTGGCCTCTCCCAACTCATAACTGCATCAATCTTCGCCGGATCCACTTTAATTCCATCATTTCCAATAACATGCCCCAAAAATTGAACTTCCTTTAACCAAAACTCACATTTGGTAAACTTGGCATACAACTTCTCTTGTCGGAGTATCTCCAAGGCTATCCAGAGATGCTGCATATGTTCTTCTTCCGATTTAGAATAAATAAGGATGTCATCAATAAATACCACGACAAATTTATCCAAATACTTCTTAAATACCCGATTCATCAGATCCATGAATGCGGCCGGGGCGTTGGTCAATCCAAACGGCATTACTAGGAATTCATAATGCCCATATCTGGTCCTAAATGCGGTCTTGGGAATATCTTCTTCCTTGATCTTTAATTGATGGTATCCCGATCTCAAGTCAATCTTCGAAAAACATTTTGCTCCCTTTAACTGATCAAAAAGGTCATCTATCCTTGGTAGCGGGTAGCGGTTCTTGATCGTTACTTTATTCAACTCCCGGTAATCTATGCATAGACGCATACTCCCATCTTTCTTCTTCACAAAGAGAACAGGTGCTCCCCATGGCGACGTACTTGGTCGTATCACTCCCTTATCCAATAATTCTTGTAGCTGGCTCGCCAACTCTTTCATTTCTGCTGGTGCCATCCTATACGGAGCCTTTGAAACTGGTTCCGTGCCTGGAGCAAGGTTGATCTCGAACTCAATTTGTCGATCTGGTGGTAAGCCTGGTAGTTCGTCGGGAAACACATCGGGGAACTCATTAACTACAGGAATATCTTCCATGCTGGGGCTGCCTCTCTCTGAATCCACTACATATGCTAGGAACGACTCACAACCTTTTCTAAGTAACTTCTTAGCCTGAATAATTGTAAGAAATAGTCGCTCTTGCCTCTGTCCCTTAAATACTACCTTCTCTCCACTCTTCGTCTTTAAATTCACTCTCTTGGTCTTACAATTTATCTGCGCGCTATTCTCTCCTAACCAATCCATTCCTAAGATTATATCAAATTCTCCCAGCTTGAAGAGTATCAAGTCGGCCGAGAACTTATATCCTGAAATATCAATCTCACATTTTGGACAAAATCGATTCACAGGAATCTTCTCTTGGTTCGCAATTACCACATTTACTACCTCACTCATAACCGTTTTATCACATTGGATCTTATCAACAAAAGATTCTGATATGAAGGATCTTGTGGCTCCCGAATCAATCAATACTTTGGCTTTGACATTATTGAGTAAAAGTGTACCTGCTATCACCTCAGAATTCTGAACAGCATCTTTCATCTTTAGGTCAAATGTCCTTGCTGTTGCTTGCGGGGTTGGTGCGGGTGGTGGAGGTAATGCCAATACCTCAGCTGGCACGCTTGCACTGGTACTTGCCACGTTCATCAGAGCTCTGACTGGTCCTGTTGCCTTACATTCCCTAGCCATGTGTCCAGTCTTCCCACATTTGTAGCACGTAACTCCTGGCTTCGGCATCTTGCACTCATTTGCCAAATGTCCCTTCTGATTGCACCTATAACAAGTCATACTCAGCTTATTGCATACTCCGGGGTGCCTTCTTCCACAGTGCTTGCATTCTGGCCTCTGGAACCTGTTTTCTCCAACTTGCCCTTGGTTTGCCTGATTGTTCCCTTTTGATTCTTGCCTTTTGCCCAAATTTCCTTTCCTTTGAAAATTTCCGCCCTTCTGGAAACCAATCCTCTTTACATTCCGATCTTGCGAACTTCCAGCTTCAGACTTTTCTCCATAAAATGGAACCTTCCTCTTCTTGTTATCCCTCTCTTTCCTTGACTGCATCCCATTATTCTCAATCAGAGCAGCTTTCTGTACTACTCCCGCATAAGTCTCAAGTTCAAACATAGCCACCCTATCTCTGATCCAAGGCTCCAATCCTTGCTGAAATTTCTTTGCTTTTTCTTCCTCAGTGCTGGTATACTTTGTCACAAACCTTGACAACTCAGTGAACTTCTTCTCATATTCCAGTACAGTCATGTTCCCTTGTTTTAACTCAAGAAATTTTAGCTCCATCTGATTCTGCATGTACTTAGGGTAATACTTGTCCAGAAATAACTTCTTAAATCTTTCCCAAGAAATCTGCTGAGTGACTTCCATAACTTTTACTGATTCCCACCAATAAATGACTTCTCCCTTCAAGAAGTAAGTGGCATACAGCGTCTTCTGATCGTCCCCTAACTGTACCAACTCAAAAGCCCTTTCCATCTCCTTGATCCATGTGTTTGCTATCACTGGATCAGTGGTATCATGAAATACAGGTGGATTCACATTCTGAAAAGCCTTGAAAGTGACAATTTGTCTTGGTGGTACTGGTGGTTCAGGTGGTTGATATGGCTCACGGTTATCTTGGTTTTCAATTCGTTGTTGAAGAGTTAATTGTTGTTGAGCTATAGCATTGGTTTGCTGTTGCAAGGTTTCCAGTAGTTGAAGAATATTTGGGTCTGTGGTGAAGGTGGTTGTTGGATTCTTCTTTTTGGGAGGCATGATCCTGAAATAAGAGTTGTGTTATAACAAATATGAATGATAAAATGATTCGAGGGTATCGCATGGCATTCTTGTTTACATATGGGGTCACGTTTCCAAATTAAGCAGATATGATGATAAAAACATAAAATAACAGTTGAGAGCAAATGGAACAATAGCACATAATTATTGAAATTTTAAAGGTCACAGTACATAGGATTGGGACATAGTCTGATTCTAGAAATAACAGGCTTATTTAAAGGAAAGACAGAAACAACTGGGGATTCCTTAGAGTTTGATAGTACAACAACATGAAAGGTAAATGGAAAGAACTAAGGCTCCACTCCATCTGAACGGGGCTTGGTAGACTTTTCCTCTCGAAGTGTCTTCACAATGCTCTGGAGCTCATCCGCCACCATCTGAATGACATACTGGCTGGTACGGTCCCGGTGCGCTGGCATCTCTTCAAGCTTAGTGTTGACGTACCCAACCAAGGTCTCAAGTCTCGCAATCATCTGCTCCTTGGGCTTCCCTTCGTAGTTTCGGCTGTCCGGATACACGTTCTTCAGTCGGTCTATCAGTCGGTCGTACTTGCCCTGAAGCATGTCGAACTCGCGCCTCAACTCAGCATACACGGAGAAAGCAATAGTGTCGTCCGTCCCAGAGGATGACGAGGAATGCGCCCTTTGCTGACAACCAATAAGAGGAGTATTAATAATAATTTACTTTACCTACTCTCTCGCATAGTATCTATAACCTACTCACAAGTCCTATAACCTATTTGGGCTGTTCAGGGACTCTAAACCGTAGCTCTGATACCAAAACCTGTCACACCCCCAACTTAAATAGCAAAATAGTTATAGTTATTACATCATTTTAATGAGTACTACACAACCAAAATCCAAGATCTTACAGTTTAGGGTTTGGAACAGCCCAACACTATCAACTATTACATCTGATTACAAATACCGAGTCCTCACACAGCTATTATTACTTATTCTACCTGGGCTCGAACATAAGCATCCGCATCACAGGTCTTACGGGCAGTCTGCTTGAATCTAACCATGGCTGCTAGCTGTAATATCAGGGTAAAGCAAGAAGTGAGCCAAAAGCTCAACAAGTGCTAACAATACAACGCGAAACATAAATCGAGATATACCTTTAGGAATGACAATGGAATGACATAATCAATGATAATCGAGAGATAAAACTTATGTGAGTTGGCATCATTTTGCTTGCATCAAAACAAATTTTAAAACCATTCTTAATCAAAATCATTTTATGACGCTACGGATTACAGCCGGTGATCAGCCGCGAAGTAATCCCGAACCTCGCTGGGTTCTAAAACATTATTGGGAATCCCTAGGCAACTTTTAAGCCTAATATAAGTGTGGAAAGGACTCGCGTCTCAGTCCAGATCCACCATTCAAGAAAACATTTGTCCCCCTTTGGGACTGAAAAATCCACGTTTTAATCATTTTAAAAACTGATGCCGATTTATGACAAAATTTCTTTCGACTGTAATTATTTTTATCAAGGGATTATAGATCAACTTGAAACACTGGAAATATGACTCTAAATCTCAGGGCCATGATCTACTAGACTTTACTATATTAGGGTAGTTGAGAGGTTTCCATAAACAAGAACTTAGACAAGGAAATTAAGCCAGGCTATTGGATAAGATGAAAGAGTAATGCCAAACTAGGCTTAAAGCAACGGATGTAGACAAGATATAGGTATTAGAACATCAAAAGATAGGCATCACTGGTTCCAATAGAATAAAGGTGTTAAAATATAAAGAAGGCGATCATCAGCTCAGTATATAACAGGGTATCAAGCTTTTAGGGTAAGGATAGGGTTATCAAACAATCATGAATGTATTTAAGAAATGATTGGCTTTTAGGTATCAAAATAAAGTTTCTATCGAGGCTATTTCAAGAGTTGAATCAAAGCATCAGGGTGCAACATCAAGATTTCTCAGGGATCAGTAGCATGATAAACAAAAGGATCAATAAGATATTATAACGCATCTCTAATTTATCATGGCATTAAACTATCATAAAAGACTTTTGAACTACTTGCAATATGTACTCGAGGGTTCATGGCATTTCTATGTAACTCAAAGATAAACAAAAGATACTCTTGATTTAAATATATCAAAATGACTCAGGATAATTGCATCGATATATATATGAACTGTTTACAGTAAATGCGAAGGTCAAGTTGAATCACTTGCCTTGAGATAGACTGGTCTGGTCTGACTGGTAGGAGCAACAACTGGAGCTTCACTCGACTTTTATGGCAAGTTTTCCCTCGTCTCGAGATCCTACATAATAATAATAATCCTCATTATAATATATTCTTTCCATCTTAACCTATTTACAACCCGAAATTAAACATGGATGGCACTTAGGCCTATACGCACTTAATTCATATCCACCTTTATATTTTCAAATGTACACATGTAGCCACATAATCACATATCGTATATTAATACCAAATAACATCATATACACCATAATGCCACACTAGGCTTGGATGATCTCGACTCACCACTCAAGTTACTTGGTCGCTAACTAGACGAAGTCTTCGAATTTGGGCTTCCTAACTCAATGTGCCTTTCCTAAATTATCCAAAACCTATTGACCTTCACTTGTGCCTTTTGTTCTACTGACCTTATACTATCTTACAACTATGGTGGTCGACCTAATACTCACTTCTAAGTGTCCTAAAACTATGCGATAAGTGAAAGTGCTCACTGGTGCAAATTTCAGAATGGTAACTAAGGTTTCTTGAGTGCATTAGACACTCTTAAACTACAAGTTTTTCTTCAAAATTTTTACACAAGACTCTCCTGACCTAAGGGCATCTCACAAGCTTGATGTGGCTCAAAGGCCTGGCTTGGGCCTTCTTGGGCCTAAGCTAAAAGTCCAAGGTTCCCCTGTTTTTCTGGGCAGAAAATGCCCTGACTTGAATTAACTTGCGACACATGGTTCTAGCTCATATCCTATGAACTATGGTTGGAAAAACTTCTCTGACACACCCTCTAACTAAGGCCCAATTGGGCCTAATGAGGGCCTACCCATGACATGGCCAAATCTCCCTATTTCTAAGTTGTAACAAAACTGTCCCCTGCTGGACAGATTTTGTTATTCTACTTGTGCACCTAACCAAATGACATGCAAACCTCCAATCAACTCCTAAAACCTATTATATATTCCACATACTAACTTCTGGTGGCTTGGGCCTCAAAGTGCACATCAATGACATGGTCAAAACTCGCTCTAAACCTCAGGGTACTAAACTGATTTTTCTGCAGAAACTATAACTCTCATTTTCCAAGGTTTTGACTTGACAAACCCAATTAACAACAACTAAATACTTAAACCAAGACCTATACTTGGTATTCTACTGAACTAACTCCCTTTTTCTCAAAATAACCTTGGTGAGATCATCCTTACCTAAGGTGCAACTATGGCAAAACGAAAGAGACTACTCTTAACAAATCGCAAATCTTCATGCTTTTGAAACAACAAGATATATATTTTTATAAAAGATAACCACAATTTATTACCATGCAACAAGAAGCATAAATCAATATTATCACATTATTCCTACTGAAATTAAGGCTCACTAACAAAATCTTTTCCAAATGATCAAAATCTTACAACAAACTAAGGGAATTCCACATGCATGCATGCCTTCGGGTTTTTCAAACCAAACAACATATTTTCTACATATATTCCATCTTAAAATTGACATGCAAGCCTAGCATAAGGTATACCTAGATGATCACTTAGCATGCAAGGAGTTTTATCAAATTTTCACCACAAAATTCAAGTCATTATCACATAAACATGCAAAAATTGAACAAAACAACAAGAATGATTTCAAGGACCATTCATTCGGCTCCCATATGGTCATGGCCGAATGAAATGGATGGAAATGGCCATTAAATCATCAAGAGTTTCCTTCTCAAGACTTGGCACTTATCCATTCATTGTAGTCCTCTCAAAAACAACCTTAAATCCATAAGAATCAAGATTGTATTTTGAGTTTCACTAAAACCTTTACATGCAACCCTTAAACTTAAACTTTCTACTCAAAACTCTTTGAAATATGAATGATCATGGTATGGGAGATAACATTTACTTGTATAAAGAGTAGAAGCTTGGTGGAGAAATGAAAAAAAAATGGGGAGGGGTGGTTCTCGGCTAAAGGCCGAGAGTGAGAGAGAGAGAGCCGAGAGTGAGGGAGGAGGAGGGAGAGAAGAGTGAGTGTGGTGTGGGTGATGAGTAAAAATGATCATGACTTTGCTTGTCTTATGGTTTTTGTATTGGCAAAAGTGAGTGGAATTAGGAATTGACATGATTAGCCTTCCACTTGAACTTGGTTGAATTTGCATGCAAGGGTAAAGAAGGTATTTGGCTAGGAAATAAGAGTTAGTGGGGTGGTTATTGACTCTTTAGCCCTTTTGGAATGTATGGAAGGAATTTGCATGCAAGGATAACTATGGAATTTGCTAATTATATTTATAAAGATTTATTTTTATAAAATAAAACACAAGTTCAAAAATTATAAAATTTATACCATAAAATAACTTGGATTTTTAGAGATTTTATAAAGTCACTTTCAAAATTTGTGAACAAAATATCTTTTAAAAGAAAATTTCTCCAAGGCTTAGAATATTCCTTATAAATCAAAAGTAAAGGAAATAATTAAAATTTTGCTTTGAAAAAAAAAATCATGTATTACACATAAAAATTTTATAATGCAGAAATTCTCGCTTACACAATCGTACAATAATTGAACATATTTTTATTCGGCTTTAATATTATACCAAATCCACAATTAATATTACACGAAAATGCCGGTCGTAACAGTAAAATGTAGTTTTGTGGGATATCCTAAAGAGACTTTAGGGTATTACTTTTACACCAATCATCGGGTGTTTGTCTCCAAACATGCTACCTTCTTGGAAAAGGAGTTTATCCTTGAAGGAAACAGTGGGAGCAAAATTGAACTTGATGAAGTTCAAGAAGCACAAACTACTACGGATCAAGTGGAAACACCTGTTCTGACTGAACAACCTTTTGTGGAACAGCCCATTCATAGAACAGGGAGAGTGTCTCGCCAACCTGAGAGGAAATATGGCCTTGTCATTGAGAATGACAATGAGTTGTCGATCATTGATGATGACGACCCTGTGACCTATAATGAGGCTATGAGTAGTGTTGACTCAGAGAAATGGCATAGTGCCATAAAATCCAGAATGGAATCTATGTATACGGTATACAAAAGATATATTATAGCAGATGGCCAGGTGGAGACCTATAAGGCCAGGCTTGTGGCAAAAGGATTCAAACAAAGGCAATGGATTGACTTTGATGAAACTTTTTACCTGTAGCCCTGTTAAAATCAGTTCAGATTTTGCTTGCGATTGCTGCTTACTACGACTATGAGATCTGGCATATAGCCAGATGGTTTTCTTTCCAAGGGAAATGAAAACCTAGTGTGTAAGATACTGCGAACCATATGTGGTTTAAAGCAAGCTTCTCGTAGATGGAACATCTGTTTTGATGAGATAATCAAAGAGTTTGATTTTATCAAAAACGTAGATGAACCATGCGTCTACAAAAGGATTAGTGGGAGCGCGATAACATTTCTTGTGTTGTATTGAATTAGAGTTGACACACATAACGACATAGCAGACCCACTCACAAAGCTACTTTATGAAAGTCACTTTGATCGTCATAAAGACAAGATGGGTGTTAGATACCAGAGTGATTGGCTTTAGTACAAGTGGGAGATTGAAAGGAATATATTCTAAGTCCAATCATGTATTAGGATTTATGAATAACTTTTTATGTAATCTATTTTGATTTCATTGATATTAATAAAAGACTTGTTTTGTTTTTATTACGGGCTCTATCTATTTAAGTGTTTAAATAAGATATACCATAGTTTAGAGTAAAGCTTTTTATGGATTATGATGAAATCATAATAGTGAGACCTAAAAGATGATAACTCTAAACTTAAATAGTTCCTGATCATAGGATTACTAACTGGTAATTAATAATCCGTAAAGATCGGTACATACTATGCTTGCTTCATTATGAAGGATGTCTGTTCTCATAGACATTTGTGTGGTGACACTATAGCTAGTATGTAGGTGCTTATTATAGAATAAGTTCACTGAACATGACTCGCACAGCTGAACAACTGATGGAGTTCACTCACGTGTCAGCAGTTGTTCACATAGTGATAGTTGTACAAGTATCCTTAGACTTGAGGTCATCATAGTCATCTTGTGTACACTGAACTATGCTTTGGTTTAGTTCTTAGTCTCCAGGGACAATTATTAGGGCTCTACTGGGTATAGGAATTTGTACACGAAGATAGTGTATGATCAATAAAGGATCTACCCCTTTCAGTGAAGGAAGCGAATGTTCAAGGCTGATCCACTTATGCTAGTTCAGGAATCTCTGGCCAGAGTGAATGAAATTAGAAAGGAGTTTCTAATTTGCATAGAACTATGCATAGTAAATGGTAAGCAAGTGATTGAATTAGATAGGCTTGACACGAGATCCATGCCTTGTATTTAATCGGGACATTGTAGGGAAGAAGGAGTTTATTATATGGTAACTATTCACTGAATAGGTTCTTGGTATTACAAGCAGTGAATTCATATTATCCGGATAGTCGGGATATGCTGAGAAGTATCCCTCACGATGTAGAATAAATATGATTAATTAATTAATCATATTTAATAAATTAGAGAATTTATATAAATAATGATAAAATAGTTTTATTATTATTTATTTCTACTACCGGCTTTATATAGAACCTACAGGGTCACACCATAAAAAGAGAATGATTTAATGATGGAGGAATTAATTAATAATGGCTGATAATTATTTATTTATGAAATAAATAATTAATTGGCAAATTTAATAATTAATTAAATGAGATTTAATTGATTATAAATTAATTAAGAAAAGTTCTTAATATTATTAATTAAAGGATTTAATTTTTGGAAATTAAATCAAGAAAGAGAATTATTTCTAAAGTGTTTAGAAAAAGGATTAATAATTAAAAGGTGTTTTAATTATAAATGAGAATAATACATGGGATAATAATAATAATATTTATGGGAAAATTTCAGCTGAAAATTTTGCCTATAAATACACTATTATGAACCCTATTTTTATAAGAACCCCAAAAACCCAAAAGTTTTAGAAAACCAAATTCTCTCCACCTCCTCCTCCTCCTTAACGTCGTTTTCTTGGCGGATACCGGTGGAGTGCTTCACGTTTGAGGAGCAGCTGCTAAGGATCTCCGAACGTTGCTTTTGGATCGCATATTAAAGGTTAGTAATTGATCCCTATGTTTTTACCACGATTTATATGCTTTTATTTTGGATTTTATATGTGTAAAAGTGTTTTACCATGCCTCCGCTGCGATTAAAATCCAACAATAATTACTCTTATAGTTGGAATAATAATTTTGAGAGTAATTTGGCATTCCGTTAGAATTAAAAACTCTTTGTTGATTATTTGATTTTAGGAAGCCTTTTCCGTATCTTTGAGCTTTGCTTTGAAGCACACGACAAAGTTGTCTCGTGAGTAGAGCAATTTCACTCTCATCGAGATTTTGGAGTTCCTCATTTAACTCCTCGTCGTTTTCATCTTCATCAATTAATATGGCCTTTAGAGCCATATTTTTCTTTTTATCCTCCACTTTTGGAGCAACCTTTTCCGGAATATTATCTTCTTCGTAAGCACGAAGATTTCCGAATAGGTTATCAATCTGATACTCATTTAAATTGTGCATCTCTTTTATAGTAGTAACTTTGATCTTCCAACTAGGAGGGAGAGATTTGAGCACTCTTCTATTCTTTTTATTTTGAGTATAATTCTTTCAAATTTGAGAGAACTCATCGATTATACGAGTAAATCTTGTTTCTATATCGATGATATTTTCTCCTTCTTGGAGTTTAAAGTTCTCGTATTCTTGGATCAATGTTTCCATCCGAGAATCTTTTATATCAGTGGTTCCTTCATAGGTTACCACTAATTTATTCCACATTTCTTGTGCCTACTTGTAATTATTTACTCTTTTATATTCTTTTTCTGCAATTGCACTTGTGAGAACCATTTCCGCCTTAGCGGCTATATTCTTTATGGCTTCTTCCTCTAGATTATATTCATTAACCTTCTTTTCGACGATGATGTCATCGACGGTTTTGGTAGGAATGCGAACACCATCTTCTATAGACATCCAAACTTTGGCTCCTTGAGATCTAGCATAGATGCGAAACCTCGTTTTCCATGTTGCAAAGTTGGTGCAATCAAATAGAAGAGGTCGTGAGCTTGACAGTCCTTCACCACAACCAACAAAATTGATATACACCATTTAGGATCACTTTTTGTTGTGCCTGTAAATCTGCAAATCACTTAACAAATATGTTAAAAAGCACAGTCCTGATACCAATTGATAAGTCCTGTAAAAGGGCTATGTTAAGCTAGAATGGGAATTGAATAGCTTAATTACCAATTTAAAAATTATTATGGAATTTTAAAATAATTTAACCCTTTTTAAAACTTTACCGAGTAGTTATGCAGTTTATATGTGCGGAAAATAAAGTACAAGGAAAGAAAATACCACACGGTGATTTTATTCTGGTTCGCGATGGCACAACCTCTAATAGATTTGCTCACCCCTACGTCCAGTCCTGAGCTCCTCTCCCGGACTCGGGATTTTCCCTTATAATAAACTCGCTCCTTTAGTAGGCGGAGAAGCATTTACACCCTTACAAATATTTGTCTTTGTGCGTAACACAAGGGTCACCACTTCAAAATAAATGTAATACCTACACAACTTATCTTAGACAATAACTCCCCGCTATTTCTTCAAAGTTGATGTATAACCCTTGTGTGGACTTGTCTTCTTTAGCTTTTCTCAGTCTTGGATCTTAGTGATCCGGTCTTGGGTCTTTCCTCTTCTTCACGGTGTAATTACTACTAACTCCCCGTTAGTACGTATATGACTTGGGTAGAACAAGAATCACCTCACGTCACTTCACCTCACTACAAAACTAATAAGACAATCCATAAAACAACAAATGTAGAGAAAATATGGGTTGAACTAGTATGTTACGGTAATAGCCCACAAGATAATATAATATTCAAATAAGAATATTAAATATCAACTATGTATACTTTACTAGAGATATAGAATAGTATGTCAAGTATACTTTCGATTACTCCGTCTATATAGAATATATATTTATCGGAGTAATATAAGAAGTCTTTTATATATAAGCAATATAGCTTATGACTTCTTTAGTATTCTTCTTCATTCAATTATGTATTTATAGATCGAAGAATACTTTTGTTTCAATCTCGGAATTGTAACTTATCTTTTTTAAGCTCATAGGCTTAAGAATTTTAGTATACTTATATTTTGACAAATATATAGCCAAAGTATACTTTAAACTTCGTGCACAATTTATAGGTTCTATATAAGCCAAGATCGAGATAGAAGAAGTGCAAGTAATTGGCTTTTGATTTGTGCTTTTGAAGTTTAGGTGGATGATTACGAAGTTTACTATTTATCGATTTATAATCCCATGGAATACTGAAGATGTTAGTGGGGATTATACGATACTTTTCGTAATGATACTATAAACACGAACTATGCGTTGGCCAAGATCCAAATAAATGAAGTAAAAGTAATTGGCCAACTCGTGTCATTAAATCCACCTTTGAAGCTTAGACGGATGATTACGAAGTTTACTATTTATCGATTATAATCCCACGGAACACTAAAGATGTTAGTGGGGATTATACGATACTTTTCGTAATGATACTATATACATGAACTATGCGTTGCTAATATCCAAATAAATGAAGTGCAAGTAATTGGCCAACTCGTGTGATTAAATCCGTCTTTGATATTTGACAAAATTACGAAGCTTACTATTGATCGAATTATAATCCCACGGAACACTAAAGATGTTAGTGAGGATTATACGATACCTTTCGTAATTATTTCTATATTCACGAAATATGTTGGCCAAGATCGAGATAGATAAAGTGCAAGTAATTGGCCAACTCGCGAGGTTTGTCAAATATGAAATCTCACTCGTGAGGAGTTATAGAGATTTATGAAATCTCACTCGTGAGGAGTTATAGAGATTTAAGAACTTATATTTTAAGAATCTTCTTCTTTGAAAGCTTCTTTTTAAAGATCAAGTACTCTATTCGAATTCCGAGTTCGGATCTTTGTTCTCTTTTCTTTGAGAACCTTCTTCATAGAAGATCTAGTATTAGAGCTTGAGATGAAGTAGAGAAATTAATTATAAAGCAAAATAAAATAAACTCAAAGAAGAAGCTAAATATTACCACTTTTGGAAAACGGTCGGAAAAGTTCGCCGGAAAAATTTGCCGGAGGTTCGGCCGGATTTTGGAACTATGAACGAATTTGGGCAGCCCTTCTGGAGGCCGGAGACTGGTAGTGGATGAGCTCATTTGGTGGGAACAAGCTTGGTTGGGTGAAGCTAAGCTTGGGTTTCAAAAACCTTGTAAATATGTATATATATTCAAGAGAGAGAAGGTTTTTGAGAAGAAGTGTGTGTATAGAATTTGAAAGAGATGAAGAGAAGCACTTCTTGAAAAAATCCCAGCAAATTTGTGGCTCTTTAGCTTGGTTGAAATGTGTTATGGTGGGGGTTTATGTATAGGAAGAGTTAGGGGGATTGAATGGTGGAGATTTGAGGAAAATAAATGGTGGATGTTGTATGTCACATGGATTGATGACTTAGAAAGTAGGTTGTGTTTCTTTGACATAGCCATGTAAGATAAACAACTTTATGGGTTCAAAACTCAGCTGATATATTTGATTAAATATATATTTTCCTTTTTTTAATCATTGTTTAATTATTTTTATTAAGCATTAAGAACCATTATATATGACCACACTAAAAACTCTTAAATAAATACTATAAAAAATATGATAATTACCTAAATATTATCAAATAATGTCCTGCAAGTTTTGGTTAACTTTGGTCAATGGTAACTAGGTCAAACGTGGACAAAAATTATCGAAATGTTACAAAAATTTTACCATACATATAAAATACCATTTAAATGATCCATGCCAAATTTCAAGTCATTCTAGTTAGTGGAAGTATTTTATTTAAAATATAGGTTGTTTTGTCAACCTTTTCTTTCGAGTAAAAATATCATTGGTCTTGAAATTAAATATATGGGTCTTTTGACCAAATTTTTGACTTTATTAAATACTTAAAATATATTTCTTAATATATAACATATATTTGGATGGTAGGAAATATTTTAAAATATTTTTGAATAATTTTTTCAGAGAAATGTTGATTTTACGGAATGAGAGAAAATTACTTCACGTATACATGGAATGGGTTATAAAAATGGATATTAATATTTCAATCATGAATATTAATAAACTTTGGATAAAAATTCTTTTCATGGATGTAAAAATATATTTTGAAGTGAAGAGGAAAATATTTTTGATATAGCACGAGTCTTCTAAGGAATATTTCTGATATATCCCTTTTTCGAGCTTGTTGTCTTATTGATGTTACAACTGAGATCTAAGAAATATCATGTCTTGATATTTCTTCTTTGATCATATTGCCTTAGAGATATATTCCTTAACGATATAATTTTGATGTTTTAGAATAATGGAATATCTCTTTTATATGAATATACTTGAAAATAATTTTGCTAGTTTGACTATTTTGACTTGATTTGGATCAATTAAAATCATGTCCTAATGCAAAGGATCTACATGTATTTAAAATTTTATGTTTAGTCGTACAAATACCAAAATAAACAATAAATTGAAGGTATCCTTTCACTGTCAATTGCTCCCTATTACTTTAGCCGTTGATAGAGTGAACTTCTAAGCAGTTGATGATCTGATGTCGTTAGCTATTGATAGTCTATTCTTCTTAGCCATTGATGACTCACTTCACTTAGACAGAATTACATGGCATTTTAAATTTAAAATTAACCATTCTATTATATTTATTCATTGAGTCAATTATGACCACAGAATGAATACTTACATTAATGTTTGACTATTGAGATCTACGTAAAAAATGCTGCAAAATGTATCAGTTTATAAGCTACTCTGTCAATGACTATCAGAAAATGATAATTAGCCGTTGATAGCTACACCTACTTAATGGATTATTATACTATGATTTGTTCATTATCAAATATATATTTTATTCCTAACACTACCACACTTAAAGATAAATTTTCTAGGAGCATACTTATCAGGAGAGTACTTGTTATATTTCTTAATTCCTATCTTTCCATTCCTGTTATTCTTTTTCTTAAATCCTTTCTTATCCTCAATTTCTACAACTTATCTTTCAATTGTGTGTTAGATAAATTATCTATGTTATTTTATACAGCCTTTTTCATTTTTCTACTCTCTCTAGAGACAAAATTCTTGCTAACTGGACCATACTTCATATTAAGTTTTTCCAGCTTAGAAGAATTAGATTTATCTCTCAACGGACAATTTTTATCTTTTGACTTATTATCTTTTAACGGATAATCACTATCCCTCGACTCATCCTCACTAACTGTAACAACATCTGGTTCCAGCTTCATTTTATAATTTTTTCAAGAATCTTCATTGATAGAATTTCTCCCTTGGGATTTTTTTTTGCTTGTTGCATTCCTAGATTCTTTCTGTTATTCCCAGTGGACTAACAATGAGATTTACAGAAGGGGGGTTGAATGTAAATCTCAAAACTTTTTCAAGTTTTGAGCAGTTTCTAAGGCTAAGTGTTTTTGAGAGCAAGTGTGTGTGTGAATTGCTTGAAGCTAATGCAGACAGATATATATATTCAAACACAAATGTAAAGAACACAGAGAACTTAAAAACTTTTCTGGTGGATTTGTTGTTCCACCAGAGATGTGTTATTTCAGAAAATCGGTGATTCAAAGAATTAAATCACAGCTGCTTCCTAGTACAAACTAGATGATTTTCTCTCTGGATTTTTCTAACCAGCTCTGGAAAATTCACATCTAATTACTAGCTGCTACTTGGTTTATATATCACCAAGTTTACAAGTGAAGACAAAACTGTAAAATAAAATTAAAAAGGCTCTTCACATGTTTCTTCTTCATTTCTCTATCCAATGCAATTTGGGCTTAGTTGTTGATCTTTGAATACTTCCTTGTTTGCACCAGAATGGAAATGCTGCATTTTCTTGATTCCTCCTAGAGGCTTCCACATTCTAGTTTGTCTCTGTCAACCCATGTGCCTCTGTCAGCTTATGAATTGTCACCATCAACTGCTAATGAACTAAGCATCCGTTGAAGCTTTCATCCGTTGATGCCTTATCCGTTGAGACTTTATCCGTTGAAGGTTTATCCGTTGATGCATTATCAATTGAAGTCTTTATCCGTTGAAGCACTTATCCGTTGATGGATATTATCTGTTGAAGCTTTATAGACATCCGTTGAAGCTTTGTTTCTTATCCGTTGAAGGTTTTCAATATCAGTTGATACTTCTTCACTTATACAAAATTACAAGGCATGAAATATTTATAATTAGCCCTCCTATTTGCATATCCACTAGTAGTCAACATGACTGATACTTTCCTACAACATCTAAGAATTACAACTTGAATCCAGAGAATCAAATGTGCTACAATACTAAACTTATTGCTAAGTAAAGCTACTCCTTCAATGGATAGCCAAGATGGTCTTATCTGTTGAGGCTACAAGCACTAGATTTCTACTTAAGTGTTTTGTTTAACTTATCATCAAACTAATACACATATTATTAACAATCTCCCCCTATTTATGTCTACTAGAACTATAGGCATAAATTTGGGTTTAGCTTGATGATAACAAAACACTTGACAAATATATTAACTGTAATAAAGCAGAAATTCAAAAGTGCTGCAAAAATGTGTATGCTGAGATGGAATTGAAGAATTACATTGTTTCCAAGGGTGCTCCTTTAGCCTGAGCAGATTAATTTCTTTTCCTTTGATCCCTTGTTTTCTTTCCTAGCCTCCTATCACTCTCCTCTATTTGAAGTTGAAGTTGTCTGTAGAACTCAGCTTCATTTTCTTCATTGATGTCCAACTTAGATTGCATATCCTTGAGAGTTTCATTACTGGCAATCTTGAGCTGATCTTCAAGTCTGAAAAATCTTCTGACTCCTTTGTTGTCTCTGAACTCCATCAACCAATGAGGTGATTTGTGAACTGTAATTCCTCTTTCTTGAATGAGTAATGTTCTAGGCAAGGCATTGGGATCCCACCAAGTTTTCCTTATATTGGCAATCTTGTTGAGAATCTCAGTCTTGGCAGTCCTAGTAAAGCCAGAATCCCTTTGTATGGCTGAGTAGACTCTAACCAAGGTAGAGTAGCCTTCATTCAGAATCCTGTAGAGAGGCCAAGTTCTTTCCCCACTTCCTTTGTATTTGAACACTAGTCTTTCTGGTAGCTGTCTGTAGGCAACAATTCCCCTTACTTCCTCCAGCTCATCCAGATAGAGTTTAATGTCTGAAAATTCTTTTATGTCACAAATGTGAACATAGTCATCCTTAGAGGCTTGAGGCTTAGGCTTAGGCTGCTGAGTGAATTTGATTGAGGTTTTAGAGGGTGTTGATTTGATTCTTCTTTTCTGGTTCTTTGATGGTGGAGAAAAGGTTAAGAAGGTGGGCAATTTAATGGTGTCCCAATCAATTGGTTCCTCCTTAGGAATGATTGTTTCACCATGAATGTTCATGAAGGGGTCAGAAACAATGGGTTCAGGAATAGAAGGTAGTGGTTTGGATTTTGATTGGGTTTCTTCAGTCTTATCTACCATCTTTCTCTTTGCATTGGCCTTCTTTCTGTTCCCTTTCTGCCATTCCTCTCTTTCCTTACTTCTTTCTTCCACATCATTATCAACCATGTCCCCCATACCTTCATCTTCACTTTTGTCTTCAATTTCTTTCTTTTCTTCAGCTTGACTTGACTTTAGCTATTTTTCAAGCTTTGCTTGTGCTCTTTTGTCAGCCTTTAGCTTTTTGGCTTCTTCCTTCAACCTTCTGGTTTCTTCCCTCTTGGCTATTGAGAATTTGGGATGTCCTTGCATCACACATATGCTCTTTCCCTCTCTGAAGATAATAGCCATGTTCCTCCTTACAGCCACATCCATGGTCTCTTTGTGCTTTATGATACTTCCACCCA